>NC_061858.1:22972338-22982338 GCF_019202785.1 Penaeus chinensis
TATATTTATATATATATCTATAAATACATATAAAACTATATATATGGGTATATGACTATATATATTCATATATGTATATATATATGAATATATATATATATATATATATATATGAATATATATATACATATATATATATATATATATATATATATATATATAAACACACACACACACATGTATACATACACATATATTTGGTCCGTTCTTATTCACTATATTAATTAATTAACTATCTATCGATAATTCCTTCACGCTTGCCCTGTAAGCAGTTTAAATAAGTTGCTAAGAAATACTCAGCATTCTATAAATACATATAGAAATATAGAAATATATATATACACAGAAACACACACATACATATGTATATATACACACATATATATTTAGCCCGTATTATTCACTATATTAATTAACGATCTATCAATAATTGCAAACAATTGTCTCCTCGTGTAATACATCACTGACCCTGAATTCCCTCACGCTTGCCCTGTAAGCAGTTGAAATAAGTTGCCAAGAAATACTTGCAGACTCTTATAGAACCAAAGATATATTTCGACACCAATGGCCTGAAATTAAAACTCATCTTTATAAGCAGCCGACAGAACATAGTTAAAATTTCCACAAACGCAATCATACAATTTGAAGGCTATCATATTAAGTTTTTCATACAAAAATCTAGGAGTATACAGACCGATGTAGGACTTTTGGACAGAAAAGTAATCGGCACATTGATATACTTAAATAATTAAAAAACAAAATCCCTCCTGAATGAGAATTGTCGTCGTTCAAACCCTTGATTTCACCGAATTAGCATAAGGGGTTCAACCCATAAAAAAGGAAGAAAAAAAAAACAAAAAAAAAAAACGCACGCACACAAGAACTAGCAAAGAGCAATGTAAATAAATGTAACCCTAAAACCACCATATAAACAAATCAAAATGGTAAAAAGTCCAACAAAAATGTCAATCTGACACATGTAAACACAGGGTAACTATCCTCATTGTTAATGCCTCTGCAAACGATGGGTAAGAAAGCAGGCACGCCAAAAGGTCATATACGGAGACAGGATGAAGCAAATGCAAATCCGAGGGCCAGAGATAAACCTACCACAAAATATTAGAAACACCTCCAACCTGAATACTTTGAAATTAAATAAAAGGAACATGTCTTATTCTATAAATTTCCTACTAATGCACCTGATATTGTTTATATTTATTCTATATTACTGTACCCTGCAACTATGTAAAAAGGAGAACCATTGTAACTAATAGAATTTGAAATGTCTGTCTCCTTCCGTCTCTATTTACCTCCCTCTCCGTCTAGCACTCCCTCTGGCTGTCTGTCTGACTCCGTTTCCTCCCCTCTCTCTTTCTTTCTCTCGCCCTCTCTCCCTCTCTATCTTTGCCTCCGTCTGTCTGTCTTTCTCTCTCTCTCTCTCTCTCTCTCTCTCCTGACTTTGCCTCCCTCCATTTGTCTGACTCTCTCTCTACACGCACATACACACACACACATCATCAGCCTGAATCAATGAACTGCAGGACTAGGCCTCTCCCAATCTTTTCCAACTTTGTCTTTTGGCGTTTTTTTGCTTCCAACCTTGGTCCCCAGATTTCGGTATTTCGTCGCGCCATCTTGTCATAGTTCTGGCCTTGGCCTCTTTATGTTATCTATAACCCAGACTGTTACTTTCATTGTCTATCTGTTGTCTTGTCCCCTGCCCATTGCCATTTTTTTCTTATATATATATGTATATATATTATATATATATGCATATATATATATATATATATATATATATATATATATATATATATATATATATATATAAATATATATATATATATATGCATATAAATATATGATATATAAAGATATATATGCACATATTTAATATATATGTATATATAGAGAGAAAGCGTGAGAGGAAGAGATAAGGATAGATAGAGAAAATGATGGATAGAGAGAGAGAGAGAGGCAGAGAGAGGTAGAAAGAGAGAGACTGAATCTATTTTATTTCTTCATTCACCCTTTCTGCACTACGCGTATCATCAGCGGTCCCATGGTGTAATGGTTAGCACTCTGGACTTTGAATCCAGCGATCCGAGTTCGAGTCTCGGTGGGACCTTCATTTCTTGTCAGTTCTAATGTTTCGGGAATGAACTGTGTGGCCGATGTAGTGAGCTGAGATAATTGTTAAGCACAAAAATTATGCTTGTCACTTTACGTCACTTGACCTTGTAATCTGATGGCCGTTTAAGAAATTACGGTTAAATTTATCCTGACGTGTTTTATTTTTTTATTATATCTTAATTTAAGTTCCCATCTCTCTTATCATATCTATTGGAGTGCATAAGCTTTAATGAACAATTTATTCTAATCTCATTCACACCTCTTATCAGTCAGCTAGTAAATCGATAAGCAATAAAAAATGAGAAAATATTAGATAATGCGATAAATCAGTAGGACTTGATTTACAACAAATTACTACTATACCTTAATGAAATTATAACAGATACATTTTGACTTTCTCAAAAAAGTTTATCGACCTTGTTTCAAAGGAGTGTGCAATCCAGCAATCCGGAAATGACTCCAGGAACTGATCGCGTCGGACCCTTCCTAAACGGTTACCAGCGCCATGTTACACCCTGATGTATCCCCTAAGCACTGTATTAAGAGTTGAAACCATTAAGAAAAAGCTTGAGTAAGCAGGAAAACAATAATGATAATGACAATAGCAACAATACTAGTACTTATGATTATTATTCCATATATCAAAGTGACCTAAAATGATATTTTTCCACCGACAGTGACACGTGACACACTCCTCGACGGAACGGGATGTCAATCCTCCTTGTCTCACATGACGAAAGTGGTCGCACAGCGCAAACAGAAAACCGGCGGCACTGGGTTAAGGTGCTGGAGTCCAGGATTCTCCACTACATCAAGCATGTAACTATTCATGAACGGAATAAATGGACGATGGTCGGTCATGACAGTGAAGTTCTAAATTCGGAACAAATAAAACATACACATACACTAGCCACCATCACCTGTTCTACAATGGTGTAGTGGGTTTCAGCGTCAGTCAGGAACCGACAGCTGCATTGAACGGGGTGTAGATGTCTACCGCTGTGATCCTGCAAAAGTGCATATCCTACCCATAGAGATACAAGGCATCCGTCTGATGGTGGATAGGGTTGGAACTGGTGGCTCATCAGAGAGTGGAACGGCTGAGCTGCAGCAGATATGTCTGGAGTGAATTCAGCCAACTGATTCACCAGACCCATGAACGACCCAAGGTCTGTCAAGTTGGCAGGGGTGGGAAATTCTCTGATTCCACTGACTTTCTGATCTGCTGGAATGCCATTTTCTGAGAGGGAAACCTTCAAGATCATGTTTGGGAAGCTTTGGGGTATAATGGCAAGCCGTTGGCAGTGACCATATGACAGGTGCGGAGTCTGGATGAACTCGAATCCAGGCATAACATGTTTGCTTGCCTGAGATAAGAGTAGTTGGAAATATACCGAGTGCAGGAGCCATCTCTGAACCGTCGGCCGTTAAAGTCATAGTCCTGGAGGGAGGTTGTCGGCTGCTGCGAGAGGTACCTTGACCTATTGTAGTGATTCAGCAGAGTCAGCAAGATTATTATCATGAAGTTTTCCTTTTTTTTTTTTTTTTTTTTTTTTTTTTTAATGTTTGAGGTAGTTGGCAGGATGGTGGTTCACAGAGAACAAATTAACCTTACAACATTTATAAAGAGAAAGTTGAACAAAAACACTGGCTAAAACTGAGGCAAAAGACCAAAAACAAAACAAAACTAGTGGGGATAAAAAACGAACTATACAACAAATAAAACACTGCAAAAAACTATAAAAGTGAAACGAGACTTAAAGAGACTTAAAGGCATAATGCTAAAATTAAATATAGTTAATAAAACACAAGTAGCATATAAGATAATTCAAGTCAAACTGAACCAAACTGTAAATAAAACATGTAAAAGATTTAAAAGTGAAACAGAACTTAAGTGAGAAAAAATAAAATCAAATGTTATTAGTAAAACATGCAGGAAGCTTAAAAGTGAAAATAAGTTTAAAATGATGAAAAATATAATTATAAATATAAAACAAAGGCAGAAAATGAAAACATACAAGTTATTGTACAAACGTTGAAACGAAGCGAAAATAGAAAACTGCGTTGGAGAAAGAGAGGAAACCAACATGACAATTATTCTGACCCCTGTCTGTGGAGACTGGCAATATAAAGACTGTGTTCTGTCAATTCAGAGAGCTCCACGTTTGGAGTTCTGGTGTCATTCCTTCTGCATCCCGGAACACGAATCGTAGTGGCGTAAACGGAAACAACAGTGACACTGAGTTTTCCTAGCAAGGAAATTAGCTATGCGTGCAATATGACCTTGACATCCACAACTATGACACATACTCTGAACAGCTAGGCACTCTCCGGCATCATGCTGCTTTGTACAGTGCTAGCAAACATTTGCAAGCTTTATAGCCGCTTGAGGATCAGGGACCATTTTCACACGTTCCTCCTGTTTCTTGGCACTCTCGTATGCTGTCACAACTAGCACCTGTTCAGGTCGAGCGTGAATGGCTGTAGTTGCATTCCTGGCGGCTTCAAATGACCGGCAGGTTGTCACGATGTCTTGTAGAGCGCATCCAAGGATTTGATGAACTGTACTAGCTCTTTATCCATTATGCCCATAAGGATCACCATCTTCAATTGGGTCTCTTCGCAGACATATGATTGTTCAAGACAAACGTCAACCTCGAATGCAACATGTATAAACTGTAGACAATAATCAGCAAAGGATTCCCCTTCCATTTGCTTGTGAGAGAGCAACTCTCCTGCCTGTGACTTCGTTGCATAGTCCCTAGATGTGCGTCTGCAGAATATCATCCACGGGCATCTCTGTAGAACTGCATGCATGCTCCAATACATGCCAAGTTTCAAGGGGAAAGGCACATTTTGTTTCAAAATAAGTTGCCTAGTCGTCCTATCGACGTCTTCATCCCCGGAAATTCTGTTATGTAGCATCGGGCTTGAGTGGTGGTGGTGATGTCTGTGTAGTAGCTTTCTGTGAAGGTGCAACTTTGGGGGCGGCAGGTGGGCAGAGAACATTCTCAGTATCTGCATTTGCTGTTTCTTCAGCGTGAGTGTGAGGAAACCGTCTTCAAGAAACTAGCATGGAGATTAAAGCTTTTCTCCTTGTCCTGCAGTCTTGTTTCATAAACCCCATGAAGTCCATATTCTGCTGTGGTGGCTGGAGCGGGGGCACTTACAACCTGCTCTGAGGCATCCTGTTGTCTAAACATTGCGTGTTTATATTAAAACAAAGCTTGAAGTTGTTCCCACAGTTAATAACAACCATTTGTGAACAGTACAGCAGTTTGTGTGCGGGTTTACATGCTCGTATGACCGTGTGAAGCGAGCGAGGGTTGGGGGTGGTGGTGGGGTAAGCAGCGAGATACCACTGCTGCCAGAGTTACCAGTGTGTACAATTACTGTCTGTTATGCAAACTTTTTAAACGCAAATTACGTTTCATTTTCTTGTTTATAAGACTCTAGAATAATATCAGATTTTTTTTTAATTTTTTTTTTATTTTTTACAATTTCCTCTCTTGTAAAAACAATCTTATCTTATTTAGTCCCCCATCAATACCTATGGTTATTCTTTGTCAATACTTTGAAAAAATGGTTATGTTAACAACATAAGGGGAAGGATGTATCTCTCGGCGCTCATAAAACGACCAAATACTGCCAAAAAGGACACACTGCTTACACAAAAAGGGATTCACAATGCACACACCTAATGTAACTGCACACAATATGCGCAAAATGCGCAGGTGGTGGGGTGTGTATGCCTTTTTGAGGTCGTTTCATGTCACGGTAACTCTTCAGGGTTGAGTGAAACATGAAATAAATCTCCATAGGTTCTTATTGCATCTTTAGACATTTCACTCAAGAGGCAGCAGCCAGTGTAGAGCTCACTATGTCCAGCGGCAGATAGCGAGCACTCTACAGGACCCTGCTGAACTGTTGGATACCTTTAAGCGGGAAATCCTGTCAGCTTCTGAGGAGTGCCTTGGGGTCCGACCTCGGCGAAGGAGGCATGTTGTCTCGGACGAGACTCTGAACACTATAGAGATGAGTCGTGCTGCCAGACTGGATGGGAACCATGTCTTGCACAGGGAGCTGTCTCGCTCTGCTGGGGCTTCTTTGAGAATGGACCAAGAATGGTACATTAGAGGCATCGTGGAAGAGTTGGAAGTCATTTTGCCCAAAATGACCTTTGACCTGCTTTCCGAGCCCTGATGGACCTCTGTTCGAAGTTCATCTCTCAACTGGGCTCGGTGAGGGCAGAGGATGGTCGCATCCTGTCAGAGCCGGGTGACTATAGGGCCCGCTGGGCTGAGTACTTTGAGCAACTGTATAGGGTAGATTCCCCGTCTTCACAACTCCTGTTGCTGGCACACAGCCACTTGTGGATGATCCACCAATCAGTGAGGCAACACCTTCTATCGAAGAGGTGAGAAAGGCGGTCTCTAGGCTGAAGAGTGGAAAGGCTGCTGGTGTATGTGGAATTGTTGCGGAGTTGTTGAAGGCAGGTAAAGCCATATGTATCTTGCATGCAGTCCTGTCTGCCGTTTGGGAGACTAGTACAATTCCCCCTGACTGGAAAATGGACTTGGTAATCCCTATCTGGAAAGGGAGAGGGGACGAAAGGAACTGTGGCAGAAGTATTACATTGCTCAGTGTACTAGGCAAGGTCCTCGCTCATCTACTTTTGGCGCGAATGTGCGACCACCTTTTACGAGCACAGAGACCTGAGCAGTTTGTTTTTACACCCAAGAAGTCAACTGTAGACATCTTAGCACTTCGTATCCTTGTGGAATGCCGACTTGAATTTCAACAAAGTATGCTTGCAGCCTATGTTGATCTCAAGAAGGCTTTCGACTCCGGGAGAGTCTCTGGAGCCTACTGGGTCTCTGTGGGATCCCTCCTGGGATTATTGGTTTGCTGTCTGGCCTGTATATAGATGCCTTTTCCCCGGTGTCTGCTGGGGTGAGACAGCGATGTATCCTGGCCCCAACCCTTTTTAATACTTGTATAGACTGGATACTTTGTCGTGCCGTGGACCGTAGTTCCTGTGGGACATCAATTGGTAATTTCAAGTTCACAGACCTTGACTTTGCCGATGATGCAGTGATTCTAGCAGAGACATTGGAGGTCCTGGAAGTAGCTCTCGAGGCGCTGCATGAGGAGGAATTTGGGGACTTGTTGGATGACGACCAGGGTTCTAACAACACTAGGGCATGTAAGTCATTGTAGCTTTGTGATTTATGTTTCCTCCAAAAACTGTTTTTTACTCTGTCACTTTTTGTAGGGATTATTATTTTCCAGGTTAAAAATCTGGACAACCGAAAAGTTGATTGGGCTGATCGAGGTATTAAATTACACACCCAGTTTGTAAGAGACTAAAGCAGCTTGCTCTGGACATACAACCTTGAACTGTTCAGCAACAATTCAGATACAAATTAGTGCCAGTGTTTCTCGAGTGTCCCAAAACAGTCGCTGGATAAAAAGTCTGGATTATCGAACTATGATTTTAGCTGGTAACACTAGTGCATTCAGGTACAACAGAATCCCTGTTGATAAATAAATCTTAATATCATAATCGATTTCTATACTGCCTACAGCTTACACTTGTTAAAGGTTAAATGCTTTCATGAAAGAAAAAGAAGAAAAATTATAACAGAAAAAAAAGAAAAAAGAAAAATAAAGAACCGTCTCTACTTAATAGTCCGGTCATCGGAAGAACGAAAGTAAGAAAAAATACAATCCATATACGTTAAATATCGTATTTGTTTTCTCTTGCTCAGTCATCTGTGTAACATATAAAGATGGCGATATCATACTTACCCGCCAAAAGGTTTCCCTCTCATGTTAATGTATATTAAAAAAAAAAAAAAAAAAAAAAAAAAATCACTTCAGGCTAAAGGCTCCAGTTTATTGACGGGCGTAGCGCGATTATCAGCCGAAGTTTGAGAAATACATGGCAAATGACTGAACAAAGGAGAACAAATGAATAAATAAGGACATTTGTTTTCGCTCTTTGCACCTTGTGTTCCATTGGCAAGTAATAATATACTTCTGTGTACAAAGAATACGCTGAAACGGAACTGTCTGTAGTGCTGCGGTGACGATCAAATGTAAACACTGACCTACATGAGCATTTTTTGGTTTTAGTATGTTTTTTTTTTTTTATAGAAGCTCGTATTTATTTATCTTTTACAGTAATCTTGTTATTTTTACATATCATATTTCCCATTAATAGTTCAGCAGCAAGGCTTACGAAACAAGAATCTTGCTCTTATATTTCTTCACATTTAACATCCTTTGCTTAGCTGAAAATATACTAAAATATCAGTCAAGAATTACCCACTAGGTTTCTATTGATCTTAAAAGTTCACATGGCAGAATCCACACCGAAAAATATTCCTTAGCAACCTACATTATCTGAAGCCCTGCATTCACTTGGGCAAAGTGCACCGGGCGTTACACGACAACATCAAGTGAACGCTCGACCTGACAAGCCGTTTCGCGAGGCGCTGCGTGGCGAACAGGGCGAGGGCTGGGGGAAGTTCCCTTCGCCTCGCGGCCCGATTGTAAGCATCCAAAATGGCCGCCAACTAAGAGCCTTAAAAGTAAATCTATCTAAATTGCAACATGTATATTTTTTTACCTTTATATTTCTGTTAGTCATTAATTTGTGCGTGATATGGAAGTCTTGTATATTGGTTTCGAACCCTTATTGCAGTCTCAGTTAGAAAAGCAATTCATCTCTCTCGCGACAAGTCTCAGTGGCAAGGGCAGTTTGTTTACGATAATCAGCTGGTCAGCGCATTGCCGAAACCATTCACCCTGAGCGCTTTGGGCCAGGGCGAAGCGCATCTGCAGAAAAAGCTCAAGTAAACGCGGGTTTCTTGGCATTCTACATTAGCTGTGTTTATAAACAATGTTGCGTCGTCTGCTAGACGAACCATCTATCGGGACCGTTCCATTGAAATGGTGGCGCTACGAAACGCGTGGCAGAAACAGACATCTAAAGCCGTTTTTGGTAGAGTACAAACTCCAACGCGTTGGACTTAGACTGGTGACGTAATTAATCCTCATAGATGCTGATTGGCTTGTGATTACATTGCCCGTCATATGGCGAGTTAGGGAAAAACTATCGAACACCTCATTCCACACAGTACACTCAAGGATCAACAATGGCCGCTCGACTTGTCCACTCTCTCTCTCTCTCCATCTCTCATTCTCTTTCTCACTCACTCACTTTAGTCCTTTCTATCTCTCTGTCTCCCCCCTCTCTCCCTCCCTTCCTTCCTTCCTTCCTTCCTTCCTTCCTTCCTTCCTTCCTTCCTTCCTTCCTTCCTTCCTTCCTTCCTTCCTTACTTCCTCCCTCCCCTCCCCCTCTCCCAGGGACGTCATTTCAGCTACTAGCTCTCCGAAAATTGTTTTTGAAAAATACTGATCTAGGAGCATTTTTAAAATCAGAGCCCGCCCCTCCCTACCCCTCCTAAGAAAAAAAATATACTCCTAATCTCTCACTCCTAATGTCTCTTCATTTTTCTGTCTACGTTCAGAGAACGAAGCACAACTAGTTTCTAGGGCGCTACCAGCTCTCTGAGAATTTTTTTTTTTTGAAAATTACTATTCTAGGAGCACTTTAAAGCTACGATCAGAGCCCGCCCCCTCCCACCCCCCAAGAAAAAAATACGCCCCTGATCTCTCTCTCACTCACTCATTCTCTCACACTCTCTCCCTCTCTCCCTCTCTCCCTCTCTCCCTCCCTCCCCCCCCCTTTCTCTCTCTCTCTCTCTCTCTCTCTCTCTCTCTCTCTCTCTCTCTCTCTCTCTCTCTCTCTCTCTCTCTCTCTCTCTCTCTCTCTCTCTCTCTCTCTCACTTTCTCTTT
>NC_061858.1:22999838-23012338 GCF_019202785.1 Penaeus chinensis
TATGTATATGTATATTTATATATGCATATATATGTATATATATGTATTTATATATGTATATGTATGTATATATGTATATATATATGTATATATATGACTGGTAAACCTCTCATCCGTGTTGATACTATGGTATTAAAACCTATAATGCAAAAACAACTCTAGTGTTTTCTTGCACTGTGGGTTTTTCTATCATATATGTATATATGTATATATACGCATAAATGTATATATATATATGTGTATATATGTATATATATGTATATATGTGTATATATGGATATATATGTATATATGTATAAATGTTTATATGTATATGTATATGTATGTATATATGTATGGACCGCGGTTGACTAGAAAGGGCATCCAATCAGGTAAGGGTGGTACTGCCGAATGACCTCTCACAACAATAAATCGGGAGAGGCCTAAATTCTGTAGTGGAACAAACATGTATATATGTATATACAGGTATATGTGTACATATGCATATATATTTATATGTATGTATATATATGTATAAATATATATATGTATATATATAATATATATGTATGTATATATATGTATATATGTATGTATATATATGTATATATATGTATATATGTATATGTATATATGTATATGTATGCATATATGCATCTTTATGTATAATATAAACATATGTATTTATGTATATATATGAATATATGTATATATATGTATAAATATGCGTATATATAAACATATGTATTTATGTATATATATGAATATATGCATATATATGTATAAATATGCGTATATTTGTATGCATGTATATATATATGTATATATAAAATGTATGTATATGTGTATGTATGTATATATATGTATATATAAAATGTATGTATAAATGTATATGTATGCATTTATGTAGAGGTGTATGTGTATATATGTATGAATATATGTATTTATGTATATATATGCATATGTATATGTATATGTCTATATATGTATATATATATATATATATATATATATATATATATATATATATATATATATATATATATATAGTGTGTGTGTGCGTACAACATATAAGACTAACACTCATAATCAGTCATGATGAGATTTGAATGAAAAGGAATTCCTTCATCCATTCTCATCCATACTTCCTGTGCATTGGTACGACGAGCTCCGTTCCATCAAACACGTTCTCCTTTGTTTCCAGAAGGCCTCCGCCGACGACGTCATGAAGCAAATCTTCTCCCGAAAGAGCCTCCTCCTCGACGTGGTCGTCATCGCCAGCTTCCTGTACTTCACGGCCTCGGGCCTCTACGGGGGGCCGGCCGCGGGGGAGGTGGCGGTGCAGGGCGCCCGGAACGCTGCCATTGGGGACGGCGACCTGCCGAGGAGCACGAAGAAAGGGAAGAATAACGAAAACTTGAATGCTCGTGGAACTAGGAAGAAGGAAAGGAAGAAGGAGGAACTTGAGAGGCAGAGAAATAACAGAGCGACGCTGCCTGCTATTAAGCCCTCTGGCGGCGACGCTCTACGCGGGATTGATCTCGCCGAGTACACTCCAGAGGTAAGTCGCATGGAAATATTCATAAGGAAACAGAAAGTGAAAGTTGGAGAAAAAGAAAGAATAACAGTGATAAAGAAAGAGAAAATCGAAGCTTGGGTATTTGTATTTATTTACTCTTGAAGATGTAATTTATTGTAATTAGTTTACTTTCTTACCATGATTATTAACTTCATTTTTTCCATAGACCTTCATTAGCTCAAAATAAGTACCATGTCCATTTTCTCTGAATGGAGTCCATTAACACTCTCGCCCCGCCCTCTATCCCGTGGGCTGGGGCTCTGCGGACGATACCAGTTGTGGCACATGGATGCTGGTGCCGATAAAGCGATATCAGCTGAGCAGTTCACCACTTTACCTTTCCTCCCCCCTCTATTATTCACCTCTTTATTTTGCTCTTTACTTAATTACTTGTGCCCAACGATAACTGCCCAGCCCCCTGCGGAGTAGCCAGCTCTTCCCTGAACTTAAGGAGGAACACAGTATTGGGGCAACGGAGGAAAAGTCTGACATTACACAAAAGCGTCAAAAGCAAGCCCGATATGGGGCTTATGCAATAGCCCCCATTCGGCCTGCTGCTCTGTGAGTCAAAAATCTCGCCTCGAAATCCCCCTCCTTCTGACCGGATCCGCAGCCGCCATTCGATGCGTTGGCAGATTTGCAAACACATCGCGGATAAAAAGTCCCGTGGCTGCATTTCGGTCTCCGCTGACTTCCATTACCGTAGTATATAATTTCATAATGTTTCTCTTCATGAGTGTTGTTTCATGGTTCATAGTCGGTTACTTGAAACCCATTAAAAATAAACTCATTTTAATGTTTCTTCTTCTCGGTGCGGTGAAAAACAAAATATATGCAATTTGCTAGTTACCACATCAAGACCACAGAATCACCAGACATGCCAACTTTGCGCTTTGGTGCTAAATGTACCGAGTTTACATAGAAATCTGGCATTTTTTAAGTGGAAAAATGAAAAACAGAGTCACTGAAAGCGCCAGATTTACCGCAACTGCAAGCAATATAACGAATCAGAAGTCAGCAGCAGTCAGTCCACATGTTATAATGGTCAGGTGTGTCAAAAGGCAGAAAAAAATCCAAAGCAATTTTGGCTCTCATAAAAACGTCTAGCGGTTTGCGTTTTCCGGGAGAAGATCTAGAGCCAAAAGAAAAAAGAAAAGAAAGAAAGAAAAAAAGAAAAGAAAAGAAGAGAGAGAGAGAGAGAGAGAGAGAGAGAGAGAGAGAGAGAGAGAGAGAGAGAGAGAGAGAAGAGAGAGAGAGAGAGAGAGAGAGAGAGAGAGAGAAAGAGAGAGAGAGAAAGAGAGAGAGAGAGAGAGAGAGAGAGAGAGAGAGAGAGAGAGAGAGAGAGAGAGAGAGAGAGAGAGAGAGAGAGAGAGAGAGAGAGAGAGAGAGAGAGAAAGGGAGAGAGACGGAATATGAATATATGTATATATGTATGTATATATATATATATATATATATATATATATATATATATATATATATATATATATATATATATATATATATATGCTTCGAGCAACGCAAGATGATAATGCTAGTTAACGAAAACGGTGTTATTCCCGCTTCGAACATTAATGATAAACTTCACTAAACACTAAATCACTATTCAACGAACTGAAAAAAGTAGTTAAGCGAAAATATCATCTTCTAAAAGCAATTATGATGTCGCGCGTCCACATGAGACTGATCGATACGGCTGCACAGTCCACAAATTTGCGAGGCTGGTATTGAATAAGTAATCCACCTCATCTTGGCACATATTTTTGCAGCATATACTAAGGGCAGCGTTGTAATGTGCATAGAAAATAATCTGTGGCAGATAATGTGGAATCATTGATCAGTTTATATCTTAACAGAGAGACTCTTCACGTAGCAATGCAATGCAGTTATATGAGGTGTTACCTGGACCAAAGTGCTGGTTGTTGATTTTCCCTTAGTAACCGATGACCTCGAAAACAGGTTCTGGGCAAATATTTAACCTAGAATTTAGTGCAGTTGTTGATGCAGTATCTTCATATGCACCCATACCTGCACACACATACACACACACACACACACACACACACATATATACATATATATATATATGCATATTATATATATATATATATATATATATATATATATATATATATATATTATATATGCATATTATATATATATATATATATATATATATATATATACATACATATACATATATATATATGTATATATATATACATATATACATACATATATCATATATGCATATTATATATATATATATATATATATATATATATATATATATATATATATAAACACACACACACACACACACACACACACACACACACACACACACACACACACACACACACACACACACACACACACACACACAAACACGGAGAGTGCAGTGCATCGCATGTTAAATACGCAGAAGATCGGGCAGTAGGTGGTCTAGTCTGCTAGTCATGGGCTCTGTAAATGTGCATAGTTCATGGTAAAATAAAAAATCCGGTTATAAAGTGAACGAATAAGTGAGAGGAGAAGTGACCGCGAATCCTGCATGGTTAGCGTTTCGCACAGACAGCTGCCATGACGACAGCTGTGTCTGCGCTTGGGAAACAACTAAGATCAGACCAGGAAAAGTTAGATTTGAGGATTTTGAAGCCAAGGTAGACAGCCTGGTAGCAGAATGTTTGAAAATACACGAAGAAAACATAAATTTGAAAGAATTGGTGGATAGTTTGCGCAGGAACATAATCTTTCAGAGAGAGAATACTGAAAAGTCTGACATGAAAATCAAGGAAAAGGTGGAAGAAGAAACATCGAAGCAAATAATACGCAAGAGAAAGTTGACGAAGTAATCAAAGTGCAGGAAACTGTTAAACCGATTGAAAGCACTTTGTCAAGCAGCCAGTCTCAAATGGAGGAGACAAAAAAGGTGACAGCTGCATATACCGATGTACCTAAAGTACAGGAAACAGTAAACGAAATGGAAAAAAAGTTATAGAAAGACATCAAGATCACAATGGAAGAAATAAAGACACATCTTGCAAAAACGGCAAGAAAAATCGAAGTGCTACAATTTTCGGAAACCAACCAAAATAAATTCCTGCAACAGGAGGTTTTAATTGCAAAATGGTGTGGGAAAGTTGCGATACCAGTGCGCAGCCACATTCGTGGAATGCAAAATTACTAGAAGAAATAAATGAGTATTGCCTTCTCCAGAAGGCTAGATAGACCGTCTATGCTTGACCTGATGTTCACAAAGCATAAAGATGAAAGGAAATATAGTTCTATCTTCCTCTAGGAAAAAGTGATCTTGTAATGATTTAAAATACTGTCTGCTACAGGGAAAAAACTCATCGCAAGGAAAGAAAGGGAAAGTACAATCCCAAGTGGGGTAATTATAAAAGCTTCAAAGATTTCTTTGATGGCATTAACTGAGAAACAGTTCTGGACGAAGAGAACCTTGATGTACAGTATTCAAAATTTTGACAAGGAGCAGTAAAAAATATAGCAAGATTTAAAACTGAAGCCAGAAGAGGTTCAGTGATAAATACAAGAAAATGAGAGAAAACAAGCAGCTCCTTTGAGGGGGGCGAAATTAGACTTTGAAAAGGATATACATTGAATGTACAAACCAACCAAAGCTCTTCTTTAACTACATAAATAGTGAGACTAAAAGTATATATACATATATATATATATATATATATATATATGTGTGTGTGTGTGTGTGTGTGTGTGTGTGTGTGTGTGTGTGTGTGTGTGTGTGTGTGTGTGTGTGTAAATATGTGCGCATATATAGAGACATACATAAATACATATATATAAATATATATGTATATATATGTGTATATATTATATATATATATATATATATATATATATATATATATATGTATGTATGTATATCTATTCTTACACGCATACATATGCCCTCCGCCCCCAGGAGCGCGCGGTGCTCGGCGCCCGCATGAGCGAGATGGAGGCGCGGGCGTCGACCGTGAGCCGCGTGTGCCAGGCCACGCCGTCGATCTCCGGGGCGACCGCGATAGACCTGTTCATATGGGATACAGATCATACTCCCAACATTGTCTGGTGCCCCATTTACAAGGTAGGACGATGAGCTTTCGTAAATATTTTGTATAGGGATGGCGCAGGGAGGACGTTAAAACATATAATTTTCCTTATTTCATTGTAATCAGTGATAAGAATAGAGTAAAATGTGATATGATACTCATATACAGAAAGTATTCACAAAAAGTAGGTACTAAGTTGCGGAATATCAGTCACTGCAATTTACGCCCCTGACTTCCAGGTGGCCTCCACAACCTGGATGAACAACTTCTTCTCCGTCGCCAACCTCAGCAAAAGCGACGAGAGCGTCCTCGAGAGATTCAACCAGAAACTGGAGTGGAAGAAGCGGAAGGGCAATGACGTAAGACTCTCTGGGGGTTTTGTATTGATATCGTCAATGCTTAAGAGGGCCTTGGACTAAACTCAATGTAGGAATTCGTACTTGCGAAGCGGAGTTATGCAGGGCAAGATCATATATTCAAGTCGATTCCTAATGGTTATACTCACCCCATAAGGATACAGACCTTTTCCTCTATTTAATATGTAGGTATACCTCTCTCCCTCTTTCTCTTACTCTGTCTCTCCCTCTCTTTACCTTCCTATCTCTCCCTCCCTCTCTCTCTCTTTCTCTCTCTCTCTCTCTCTCTCTCTCTCTCTCTCTCTCTCTCTCTCTCTCTCTCTCTCTCTCTCTCTCTCTCTCTCCTCCTCCTCCCTCCCTCCCTCCCTCCCTCCCTCCCTCCCCCCTCTCTCTCTTCTTATCTCTTCCTCTCCCTCTCCTCCTCCCTCCCTCCCATTCTATATCTCTCTCTTTCTCTTTCTCTCTCTCTTTCCTATATCTTCTCCTCCCTCCCTCCCTACCATTCTCTCTCTCTCTCTCTCATCTCATTTCCCTTTCTGTAATCGTAATCCACCTTCGCCAGATAAAGCAGTTCTTCGACCACAAACTGGTATATGACCTTTACCCTGGACCGCAGTCGCCTGAAGAGAGAGCGAGGGTCTTGAAGAATAGCGCGCGAGTGATCATTGTCAGGCATCCCTTCTCCAGGTAACCGAGTCTGCGTTTCCGGCCCCTCGACCCCTTCGTTTTTCACAAATTTCTTCCAAACGACCTGTCAGATCAGTATGGTTCTTTGGCTATTTCACACCCTGCCGTGATTTTTGGAACTATAGGGTATTAGCAAATTTACTTAATTACGGCGTTTACTCTTCGACTTTGGTAGCGTATTGTCTTTCACCTGAGGCAGCATTCGAACATGTAAAGCGTGACGCAGTATGACGCCTACGAATTCACTGCCTCTCCTTCCTCTCCTCCCTCACTACCCCCCCCCCCCCCTCCAATCTCTTTCTCTGTATGTCGTTTTCACTCTCTCTAATTTTATTTATCACTGGTGTGCTGTGCCTATTGAGTTTTAGAATGCGTAGGTTATTAGTTCATATCTAATGAATAAATAGATTTTAACTTCATTTGATTCTGAGAAATACCTTTCCTGTCAATTGGAATATACACGTGAAGTTGATTGCCACGAGATCTGTGGCAATTGCATGTCAGAGTTGTATTATTCGTATATTTCATTATGCTAGATATACAAACTGAGAATGTTTAACTGTGTAAAAATGTATATACATATTACATTATTCACATATATCTATATTCATATATCGCTTTACATATATCTGTCTATCTTTTTATCTATAATCTATTAGTAAAAATATTAGTGTGGTTTCTTACTAAAGCGGGTGCTCTCCACACACACACACACACACACACACACACACACACACACACACACACACACACACACACACACACACACACACACGCACACACATATCCGACAACTTTAGCAATGTCTCGCCTTCATATCTAGACTATTTCTTTTCAGGATTCTTTCGGTCTATCGGGACAAGATGACGAACAGGAATCCCCGCCCGGTGAGGTTCAACTTCAAGAAGCTGCAGGTGTACATCCGGAAGACATACCGGAGTCGCCACAGCTCCAACAGGTCGAGGTTTCCAAGTTTCCCCGAATTCATTCAGTATGTGATCGACTCCACGGGGAACTTTACTAGTTATGAGGACTGGAAAGAAAACGTGAGTCGGGCGTCCTACTCAGAGTCGTGGGGTTTTAATAATAGCCACCTAATGTTATATTTACAGCATTCATATAGATTGATATACTTACTTAGTTCTAATATATTCCCCATTTCCTTTTCAGGTAAACTGCTGGTTACCTTACTGGGTTCGCTGTACTGTCTGTTCCGTAGATTTTAACATCATTATAAAGTTAGAAACTATGGAGGAGGATAAGCGGTTTCTGGCAACCCTCTCGCGCCTCAATGAACTCAAGGTCAGTCTGTCTTTTCAAATTACAAAGAGCTAGCTTTTCCAACATCCATCCATCATCATCAATAATGTATGTGTACTCGTATATATATATCACAAGGACCATAATGAACCTGCACCGCGACATAAAATGAAAGCACGCGAAAAGTTTGTTTGTAAACTAATGAAAAATAAACATTTCATGAGCTCTATCTTCTTCCCTTATCGAACAGGACAAGGACACGTGGATGCACCTGAGAACCGCCCCTTCTTCCGATTTGGGGGCCAAGTATTACAAGCAATTAACTCGACACCAGATATTACAACTGTACGAGCGTTATGAGCCGGACTTTAAGCTTTTCCAGTATGATATTAAAGACTACCTAGATAATGCAATAGATTCTACAAAGAGAAGTGCAAATAGTTGAAAGGCTGTTCACGGTGTGACTTCAATTCAGAAGCTGACTTTCTACTGACTCAAGTCAGGAATCTTATCAACTTTGAGGACAAAAGGGTCATATCGCTCCGATAAGGATGCTTCTACGTCTCCGGAGGAGGCTGCTGCAGGCATCTCAGAAGGTCGGACAAAACCGGTCATCTGAAGCAGGTCATCTGTATGATGAGATAAAAGTTTCTGAAATCTCTAACTTGGACCTGTAGACCCTTAAGACACTGTATTTTGCCCAGGATAGCATGAACAGCGGACCATTTTCAAAATCTAACTCATCTGCAACACGAGCTATGGCAAATCGGAGCCAAAGAAAATTCAGTGAGGCGAGTGAAAGGCTGACAGTCTGTTAGAGGATGGAAGCTATGTATAAATTCAGTAATCTCCAGCTAGTATCAAAATGCTGGAATCCTCTGATTTCAAGGTTATGGACCAAAGCTGGTCGTGTTCAACCAGAGCTGCTTCACCAACTCTTGGTTCGTATCCAGCGCATGTCGCCGACGTGACCAAAGTCTTTAGAAGACACTCGACATGACAGTGTTGGTCGAGAGAGCAGCACAACGATGATGTGACGTTTCTCTTTGACCGCCATTATAAATGCACAAACAGTTTTAACTGGTTGGCATATGGATTCTTTATTTATCTACTTATA
Organism: Penaeus chinensis; assembly: GCF_019202785.1. NCBI lineage: Eukaryota > Metazoa > Arthropoda > Malacostraca > Decapoda > Penaeidae > Penaeus > Penaeus chinensis. The sequence continues at coordinate 23,008,893 of NC_061858.1, forward strand.
TCTATATATTTTTAAAATGGGGCATCACCACCCACTGTACTATAATGTATGTTACTATAGTACAGAGGCTCTCAACCTTTGCAGTCTGGCGACACACTAGAAATATACTCTAGACTTACTCGACACAACGAATCTTTACGTGTTTTACATGCAATACAGTTGTTACTTCCCCATAACAATCTACTGTAAAATACTCTGTAGCTAAACTTAACACGCTTAAGGCTGGGTTAAAAATGCAGAAATTTCAAAATATAAGCATTTGTAAAATATCACGCGCAGGTTGGGAACCACAGCCATGGTGGGGTTGACGGCAGACGCATGATCCTTAAGAGCAACTCACCTCCTCGATTGTTGCAATCATTCTTTGCTTGACTTCATTCATCATTCACCGGTCTATTAATTCTAACGTTACTGATAACATCGATCAGGGTTACTCATCTCTGCCCGGGAGGCGTCCGTGCCCTCCATAAGATTTATATAAAGGGAAGAAAACGAAGGATTGCGATAAATTAGAAACCGAGTTGCCAAGTAGGATTTCATATCCTGCCGCGAGTCCTACTGCAGAAATCGTCAAGGGCATAGGTCATGCAGAGAAATTGGCATGGCCATCCTAGACGTCTGCATTGTGTTCAGGTAATAGTGCTCGACATTATCATTACTTTTCACTTATCCCTCTTCAATCAGTATCAAGCATTGTAAATATATACATTTATATATATAAGAAGAAAAAGTAACACCGTGCCAGCTGTGCGGGAAGATTCAGCGCCTTCATAAAGAGCAGGAAGGTATAACTGAATCTTTACGAAAAAAAGAAAAATAAATCTGGGAAGAAATCATTAGGCATGGAGAGGTATGTCTGTAGATATTTATAGGTAACTACCATATCTAGCGCATATAAAATGCACCAGAGGTGGAGAGAGGATAATATTTCTTTATTCATCGTCATCATTATCAATTATCATCACCATCGCCATCCTCCTCCTCCTCCTCCTCCTCCTCCTCCTCCTCATCATCATCATCATCATCATCAACATTATCATCGTAATCATCATTATTATCACCATCATCATATCATTATCACCATCATCATCCTATCATCATCACCATCATCATCATCACCACCAACATCATTATCATTCTAAAAGATGAACTGATTATCGTGAAGAAATCGGATCTTCATGAAGCGATACCTTATCTGAGCCCATGGCAGTGTCCGTTCGAAGTTCACATTGCCACATGCACGTTGCCGTTCTCTTCCTGGCAACGAAACCGAGGCGCTGAAGTGACTGAAGCGACAGGGTCATACGCCTTGGCCTAGATTTTCATGGAAGTTGTTCACATTATGAGAAAAGCTTGGCCTGTATGGTTTCTTTAACTACTGCGATACTGTTACTACATAAGTAATATCAACTGCCTAATGTACTATTTGTTTCAATTATTCCCTGCTGAAATGAGGAGAAGGCGGCTATATACATAATACAAAATGTGTATATATATATATATATATATATATATATATATATATATATATATATACGTATACGCACACACACACACACACACACACACACACACACACACACACACACACACACACACACACGACGCGCGCATATATATATATATATATATATATATATATATATATATATATATATTTAGACACATGCGTGTGTGTGTATACAGACACACATCCACACACACATATATATATACATACACATACACACGTGTGTATATATACATATATATATATATATATATATATATATATATATATATATATATATATATATATATATATATATATATATATATATATATATCTTTCTCTCTCCTTCCCTCCCCCCCGCCCTCTCTCTCTCTCTCTCTCTCTCTCTCTCTCTCTCTCTCTCTCTCTCTCTCTCTCTCTCTCTCCCTTTCCCTTCTCCCCACCCTCTCTCGTTCTCTTTCTCTCTCACTCGCTCTAGTTAACTACTGATGAACAAATAATGTTACGGAAAGAACAGACTGTGCATTAAGACTGGCCAAATGATGAACTGGCTCCGCTCAACACTTGTGTTTTTGGGCCATTAATTTTGAAGCATGTAAGCAAAACTGGTTATAAATGAGCTCGTCGTTATGAATTACACTTCTTGCTGTGTGGCCTGAGAAAGCAAGTCGAAGAAGTAACGAAACCACAACATAAAGACTTTATTACTGCTTTTAGTATTGCACCACAACTTCAGTACACTGCACCTGATTTTTGAACGGTGTGTAATATGCGTGGTTTTAAGTGCAGCTCCGAGGGAGGCCCAGCGTGACGGCGGGCCAGCGAAGGCTCGTGCATATCCTGTGTGTCTGTCTTTTGAAGCCAAGGAGTGTTGCCAAACATCAGGAAGTTATGCACTTCTAGTGGAAAGGACCGACCGAGCCTCGTCTTGGAGCGACTTTTGCACGCTGACGGCAGAATGGGCGATGAGTGAAATGTACGTCGGTACATCATGCATTCCTGTTACGCTCTCCCTTGACGTAGTTGGTCCCCAAGCACACACGCACCTCCACAGAAGCGTATACGCAATTTTCTGGGAAAGATGAAACGTCACTTTCAAGTTCAAACTCAGAAATGTGTTGTCTCATCTTTTTGAAAAAAACGTTTTTTTCGACTATCGCTTGAACACAGGTTTTCGCCGCTGGGGGTGCAAGATGCGAGAGCAGCAAAAGTGTGTTAAATACAGATTCTTTCCTCGAAATGTATTCTAGACCAATCGTAGGTAATCAGAGATATGCAATTAGTTCCTCAGGTAAAAATAAATGACGAAAGAGGAATATATCTATCTATCTATCTATCTATATATATATATATACACACACACAATATATATCCGAAGATAATAAACAGACATATAAATATCATCAAAAGATGAAACAGCAGGGATATCAATCAGTGCGAGACGCCCAGGACAAGCAGTAACTTTCCACTAATGATTGAGCAATGCCTATGGTTCCTTTATTTTTATTCCGCACCAAATGTCTTTTCCCGTTAGATCTGGCGGCGCGCCCCTGCACAGGCGCCGAGAGAAACTTTCCTGCGCTCAAACATTAATGCAAGGTGACTGACCCAAGATGGAGGGGTAGTGGGTGTGCGCGCTGAGTGACGGCAATAAAAGGTAATCTAAACGTGGAATATGATCTACAAACATTTTCTATGTCTTTCTATTTAAAAGCGGAGCATCGAGACGAACCTCGACCGCCTGGTTGAAAAAAGTTAAAAAAAAACTTGATGCGGAAAGAGATGGCTGCTTGCTGATCCGAGGTCCCTCCCTCCCTCTCTCTCACTCTCTTTCTCTCACCCTTCGCCCTCCCCCCCCCCTCTCTCTCTCTCTCTCTCTCTCTCCCTTCCTCAAATACTCAAATGTAAATATATATATATTTATGTGAAGAATAACCATTGTAATTTAATGGAA
>NC_061858.1:23017338-23019838 GCF_019202785.1 Penaeus chinensis
GGGGGACCCGACCAACGCCAGGGGAGCGAAGAGGCACGATAGCGGGGAGGCAGAGGGAGGGGAGGAGCCCTGCTGCAGTGGGATGGGTGAAGGGTGCAGGAGTAGTTGGCAGAGAGAGGGTGTCAGCCGGGAGGAGGAGGACCCATCATCGCCGAAAGGGGAGACCAAATATGAGAGAGGGGGGGTGAGAGAGATTTGATTTGATACAAAAGGTGCATGAACGTGTCTCGCAGGGCACGTTATGAACTATATATACACACATATTTTTATGAATATGCATACATTCATTCTCACAAACACACCGACACACATATATGCACCCATAAAAAGCGCCCAGCAATCTATCGTGGGCTATAGCGAGCTGGAGAAGTATTCTATGCACAACACTGCGACGTAATGTTCTTAATGGTGTGAGGGCGTGAAGGGCAGATTGGGAGTCACAGATCACAACTCCGTTCAGCCCCCTCTGAATGAGGAGAATGCCAGCGTCCAGGAGGCCATGAAGCTCACAGTAGGGAGAGCTTGAGGAGTTGAGTAATCTACGGCCAACCCATCCGCAACCCCCTGGCGGTTCCATAGTGGGGGAGAACAGAGAGAGAGAGAGAGAGAGAGAGAGAGAGAGAGAGAGAGAGAGAGAGAGAGAGAGAGAGAGAGAGAGAGAGAGAGAGAGAGAGAGAGAGAGAGAGAAATTCAAATTCAATTCAAAATACTTTATTATATTAGTTACATTGGTTATTATTACAAAGAAAGTGATTTTTACAATACATGTAAATATAAGATACACACAGAATTAATGAAAGTATACTTAAGTCATGCCTATTCTTATATTTTGAAACATGATGTCGCTGGTGATTTAAGAGATGTTCTAATTTTTTTTTTAATGCGTTAAAGTTTCTGATATTTCTGATATTATTTGGTAATTTGTTCCAAATCATGGGTCTGCCGTGCCCCTATATCTGTGCGTGATCTGTGATGTTGATGTGTAGAGAGTTTACCTGTCTTGTTTCGACAAAGATTGTGTTACCTACGGTTGATTGGGTTAATAGCCACTTTGGATAAAAGACCTCGGATTATTTTGTGAATTAGTACGCAAGTGTCATAATTACATTTGTTTTGTACTTTTTGCTAATTTAGCTTGTTTAAGTATTGGGTAATGTGGACATACGTATTTACGTTAACAAGCGCTACTCTGGCAGGAGAGTTCTGTAATTTCTGGATTTTCTGAATGTGACCTTTGTTTGTTGTGCCCCAGATGTTAGAACAATAATTTCAGCAGGGATTTTGTTTTTCATGTGGCATAGGTAAATTATTGTGCCCATTACTTTCCTATGGATGTTGTCGACATGGTTCTAAAATGTCATGAATCTGTCAATGTGTACGTATTTTTCTTTTACGGAAGTGCTCGGTCTTATGTAGCTGTCTTCAAATTTTATGGTGGTGTTTACTGGAATTTTGGCGACTACCTATGAAGATACAACAGTTTTATCTGGATTTATCTTGATGCCATTTGTGTCAGAGTATCCTTTTATTAGTGTCAGTGTCTCTTGGGTCTTTTTTATTAGTTCACCTAAGTTGTTTACTGAATCACTGGAGAAATTGTGAATCATCGACGTATTGAACAAGAAAACAATTTTGGACTATGGGTGATAAGTCATTTACGAATATTGTAAACAGGATTGGGCTTATATAGATTCTTGTGGAACACCGAATCATACTATCTGTTTTGATGATATTTTCTCGTGAATTTTGACTGGTTAACTTCTTAACCAGTATGTATCGATGTTGTGATATATTAATTTACTAAGGAGGATTTCATCATTTTTAGAATAAGCAGTTTAGGCTTCTTGTATAAGTGATTTGACATTTCTCTTTTTTATTCATAATTTTCCAGGAATTCCATGTTGTGTCTGTCATTTTTGATAGCTTTATGAACGCTATTTCTATCTGTTATTGCTCTCTTGATGTTGTGTATCCATGGAGCAGGAGGACGTCTAACAGTTTTTGTAACAAAATGAGCAATGGCGTCTATGCTGTCATTAATTACTTCCGTAAAGACATTTACCTGTTTATCTACATTATCTGTTTGCAAAATTTCTAAGAGTCGATTCCTTGGCAATTATTTGTTGGCATGTAGTTGGTTTATTCTCGGAAACTTTTTTTGACTGGTGGTCGTCTTGATTTCTTTAAATTAAGCATTAAATTAGTGCGTGATCGGCAACATGGCATGGAATAGCGTTTGTATGGGGAATGAGGTCAGCTCTGTTATTATTACATCAGTTAATGACGAAGTGTTTTCAATGACCCTTTTAGGTTTGTTGTCCATTTGTTATAATTTGTTTTTCCTAATTATCTTGAATAATTTTGCATTAGGCTTATTCAAATCATTATTTAAATCACCAAGATGAAAAGAGTTTTTTTGTTTAAAGTAACATTTCTCTAAAAACTTTTTTCTATATAATCAAAAGATTCAGAGGGACCATGAGGATGCCTATAGGCTGCG
>NC_061858.1:23022338-23024838 GCF_019202785.1 Penaeus chinensis
ATACATATATATACATATACATACATATAAATATACATATACATACATATATATATACATATATTTATATATATACATACATATATAAATATATATATATATACACACACAAATGTATATACATATATACATATATCATACATACATATATGTATATTATATATATACATATACACATATCTCTATTTAAATATATAGATACATATTTATATCCACACACATATATACATATATGTATACACATGTATAAATATATGTATATATATAAATACATATATGTATACGCATGTATATATATATATATGAATATATACATATATATGTATATATACACATATATGTATATATATACGTATGTACATTGTACATACTTATATATGTATAAATACATACATATATGTCTATATATGTACCTATATACATATATATAAGTATATATATACATACATGTACCTATATATATACATGTATACATATATGTATATATACATATAAATAAATAAATATATATATGTTTATGTATATATATATGTGTGTGTGTATAATTTTACATATATATTATATATATATACTTATATATATATATATATATATATATATATTTATATATGAAGAAAAGGAAAACAACCACAATAAGAAGTGAAAATATTTTAAACATTTTCCTTTTCATCTTTGTGTGCGCGTTAGTGTTTGTGTTCATATATATATGTATATATATATGTGTGTGTATATATATAATCTTATACTATATAAAATTATATATACATACATACATAGATATACACACACATTTATATATGTACATATATACACACACGTACATACATACGATTGAGTATATATAAAGAAATATTACTGATATATTAGCTGACTTGACTATCATCTGCCTTAGCCTTTGCTAAATAGTCCTTGATGTCATACTGGAAAAGCTCGAAGTCCTGCTGGTAGCGACGGTACAGCTGCGCCATCTGTCGCCGGGTCAGCTGGGCGAAGAAGCCGTCAGCCAGCTGCGCAGAAGAGTTGCCCCGGAGGTGCTTCCAGGTCGCCTGACTCTGGAGGTGGGGGGAGGGGGGGTAGAGTGGGTCACAGCTGGGTTGCGGGGCGTCTGTACGTGTGTGGGTGCATGTACGACACACACACACACACACACACACACACACACACACACACACATATATACGTATATAGGCATATTCTTTTCAACATCCATTCATTCCACTGCAGGACATAGACCTCTCTACAACTGAGAGGTTATTTGGCAATGCCATCCTTGCCTGTTTGGATGTCCTTTCTAATCAACCACGGTTCGACGCGTTCGACTTGTGCCACGGCGGCGACTTCCCCTACGACACTTTAATTTCTCTAGGCAATATGTCGTTTTCTCACTGTGAGGTCGGACTCGAGCCAACAGTCAGGGCCTAGGCATTTTTACGACTGCCGCGGCGGCGAATTGAACTCGGGACCACGAGGGTCGGTGTCGTAGGGGAAGTCGCGGCCGTGGCACAAATGTTAGCGCGGCGAACCGCGGTTGACTAGGAAAGCCATCCAATCAGGCAAGGGTAGCACTGTCAAATAACCTCTCAATAGTGAACTGAGAGAGGCCTAGATCTTGCAGGGGATTACATGGCTGTTGAACAAACAAACTATAGACACACACACACACACACACACACACACACACACATATATATATATATATATATAAAACAATCCTCCCTGACCAGGATTCGAACCTAGGTCAGCTAAGTCATGTCACACGACCAATAAAAGGAATGAGGATCTAGGATCTAACTAGCTCCATAGACATTACACATCTATCCATACATGAGTAATGATAGCGAATGATATATGAAAGATGAAGCTAGTTAGTTCTTAGTTGCACACTCCCTCTTGTGGGTCGTGTGGCGTGGTTGGTTTAGTACTGGTCCTCCGGTTCATACCTGGGGTGACCTAGGTTCGAGTCCTGGTCAGGGAGGGTTGTCATATATCTATATCAATGCGGTATTGCATTATTCCATCTTTCATATATATATATATATATATACACACATTCATACATATATGCATATATGTATAAATTATACACACATGCATACATATACATACACACACAAATGAAATTTGAAGTGAACAGTAAATCTGACTTTGACTCGCCTTAAGTTCACTGAGGCTGGACAGCGTGATGAGAAACTGCTCGTCCTCCCTCATGGTCTCCAGCTTCATTATGATGTTATAGTCTGTGGAACAGACGCTGCAGTGCACCCAGTACGGCCTCCAGCATTTTACCTTTAATGAGATTAATAAAAGTATGGGCTTATGATTGTCACATAAAGCACACACACACACACACATGGATAAACAAACACACTACTGTGTAATGAAGCAATGCATATTTCAACACTTTTGCATTATTACATCTTATACATGTGATTACGTGTGCAAGCAAATATATAATTAGGCAGTGACTCCATTGCAACTATTATGGGCTTGAAAGATGCTG
>NC_061858.1:23029838-23032338 GCF_019202785.1 Penaeus chinensis
TTTTGTTTTATATATGCAGGTACGTAAATAATAACACATCTATTTTTTTCATTTTTGTGTCTTCCTTCATTCTTGCATTCCACTCTTCTTGTCCTCTCCTCCCCTTCTCTTCCTTTTCCCTGCATGAATTTCTCATTTTATCCCCGCGGTCACTGGCCTCCGGTCGAGCCCCTAACGGCAGGCAAGACAGAGCTGGAAGAAGGGGAGGCGAGTCATTCGTCTTCGTTTAGTTTCCTTATTATTTACAATTTGGTTTGCTGCCACGAGGACATGTGATAGCGCTGATGATGACGATGATGATGAGTGACAAAAATGATAGTGATAAATAGCTGTGGTAATGTGATGATAGAAAATGATAGTGATGATAATCGGAAAGCTCTGTAATAAACAGTGCAAAGAATTATCGGAATGATGAGTTTCATATCAATTCTGTTGTTATCGCAATACTATTATGAGAGTTCAAAGCGTAAATGGTGTATGTATCAAGAACTTGGCCGGGTTTGTCAGATAACGGTTTGGGTCTCATGACTCGCACTAGAAAAAATACTACACAGCAACACTGTTCGGATTAGTGATCACCTCTTACCTTACTTGCACTGACCTCCCATGGGACGAGGCGGTGGGCGGCCAGGCACGCATTCCTAGGGCGCACACTGGGCCGGTAACACACGTCAGTTCAAAGGCATGCATAGTCTCCTACGCTTCGACTTCATACTTGATAAATCTCGATTAGCCAGCTCACTTCCTCGAGACCTTCACGGCAATCCCCACCAATGTCGTGAGAAAGCGCAGCGAGTTCGGTCGACAATGGCGAGAGACGCTGCTGACATTGCACACTTACACATGCAAATTCTAATAAACTGCATGCCTCTCTCTGCGGCATTCACTCGCCTGCATATATGCGGGGCCGACCTCCCATGCGCGGAAAGGAAGTGAGCGGCTGCTATACGGTCCAAGATGCCACCTCCTGGTCGTTACATTAAGGAAAACTTTGGTATGCTTCTTTTCCCGTTTATTAGCTTTTTGTTGTTATTATCTATTCGCTATTCACCCTTTCGGACACCTTTACCATGCTAACTCATGAGTTAAGGGTCCAGAGAGAGCGAAGACCAGTGCCTTCTAGTGCCTCAAACCGGGTTACGTGGCCCTTGGTCGCCACGTCTCGTGAAAAATGAATAACTAAAATATTCTTAAGTCAGTAAATAACGACAGGAAAGGTATGCTTGTGTAGGCGTACCTTTCGTATTTTTGCGAGTAAAAAAGTACGGGGACCACTGGGAAGAAACAAGAACGCATGGGGAGAGGGAGAGCATTCAGTCTTCCCAAGGCGGCAAGGCCATCGCCTTGGCTCAGAGCGCCCTTGAGCGGACAGCACAATTAGCTCATGCTTTATCACGCTAACCGCTCCCTTGGCCACTGATTGCGCAGTCTTTCATTTCAAAGTTTCTTTATTATATATAGTTTCGTTACTCTATGACAGTGGTTCTCAACCTTTAAATCTTGGCGTCACACTGTAAAAATATCCTTTTCTGTGACACACCAACTATCTACTACAACACTACATTTATACGAATGTATTATTCGTGTATGGTTATTTTATTTCTGTCAAATGTACAAACTACAGGATGCTATTGCACAAAAATAGTTACCTAATTAATATAAAACTTGCGCTGTATATTCGGTGGGGCGGTTGTCAGCACGCCTTCACTTCATTATCATTACTATTATCTTTATTATCGTTATTAAAGTATGTTGTCATCTATTCAGTCATGTTTTCAGCCTAAAATTATGCACATTTCCCAGTTGAATGGGAGTCACAGTTTGAAAACAATTGAAGACGAAGGAGAAGAACAGTGATAATAATTTCGCTAAGTAAGTGGAATAAATAACACACAGGAAGTGCAGAGTGATTTCCATTGCGGCAAAAGCTAATGGATACCTTTCTGGTGGAGAGAGAATGGCGGTGATGAGGAAGGTTAAACCGGTGATAATTTCGAGACGAAATGGAGAGGGAGAACAAGGAGGGAAGGAAGGAAAGAATACAGAGGAAGTTCGGGAAAACATGGAGAAAGAGGAGAAGGAAGAGGAGGAGGACGAAGCGGTCAAAGCCGGAGTGGAGGCGAAGGGACAGAAGGACAAGGAAAGGCGGAGGAAGATGAGAAATTGAGAAGTGAAAAGAGAAAGAGTTTAAGCACGAGTGATACTACAGATGCAGCACCGGAGTGTGTTTCATCCTTGTTATATTCCTTTTGTTAAGTCGATGAAGCGATACCTTGCATTTGGAATACTTTCCTTGCATCTGGAAACATCATGTAATCTCGTCCTTTTTCTAAAGATGACGAGGCAATCGTTGCAGAGTAATGGTAAGGTAACACACACGCACACACACACACACACACACACACACACACACACACACACACACACACACACACACACATACACACACACACACACACACATAAGCACACACAATTATGCACAGTATCCTAGCGAACTG
>NC_061858.1:23042338-23047338 GCF_019202785.1 Penaeus chinensis
CTTATCATCATCATCGCTAGTATTTTACCACCAGCATTATTCCACTAATTGTTGCTTTAATTATCGTTAATACTATTACTATTACTACTACGTAACGTTTCTTTTGGTTGTACAGTTTTATTATCATTAGTGATAATGATAATAAACGTCGCTTTATCAATTACAATATTCTTGTTTTAATATGATGGTGATGACACTAATGATTCTAATGGCAAGAGTAATAATAGTAACGATAATAGCAATATTAGTACTGATAATGAAAACAATAACAATAACAACAAAAACAACAGTGGTGATTATAAGCATTATAATGATAATTATGATAATAACAATAACAATAATGATAATAATAATGATTATTTTAATGATAATTATGATATTAATAAGGATGATAATGTAATAGTCATGGTAATAATAATAAAACAAGGATAATGATAATCATTACAATAATGATGATAATAGTAACAATAATGTAAATAATAATAATGATAATAATAATAATGATAGCAACAATAATGATACTAACAACAGTAATAACAATAATAATAACAACATAACAAGGATAATAATGATAATGATAATGATAATGATAACAATAATGATAATAATGATAATCATAATAATAATGTTATTACTGCTAATACTATTAATGATAGTAATGATAGTAAAGATAATGATAATGATAATAAATAAAAATTATAACAATAATAATAAAAAGGGTATAATGATAGTAATGATGATTATAATGATGGTAATAGTAATGGTGATAATAATAATGATAATAATAATAATGATAATGATAATAATGATAAAGACAGTAGACAGATAGATGAAGCAATAAGGTAAGAATTAAACCGGAAGAGAAGAACCTGAGAAATCCTTCTTTCCTGCCTCAGGACGCGAGGCCGACCTGGAGACAGAGCTCGCAAATCCTTCGCTGGAGTTGAAGGTCGCTAAATCCTCACCTGGAGAACCATCAGTGAGGAGGAATGCCTCAGAGGAACGCACCTGGTGAAAGGATGCCTCACGATGATCAGCCTGACGCTGTCTCGCAGCGCCCGGGCCCGCTCGCTCTCCGTCGGGGGGCGCCCGTACATCGCGAAGGCCGCACCGTGCGTCGCTCCGTACTTTGGCTGGAGGGGGGGGGGGGGGTCATTGTGTGTGTGTGTGTCTGGTGGTGCCTGCCTCTTTCCCTCGTCCACTCTACTTCTTACATGCACATACATTCACGCATGTATAGGATTCATGCTGAACAAATTGTAAAGAACAAGAAAACACGGATATTGCATGCAGGGCATGATGGTCTGGATAAGCACACACACACACACACACACACACACACACACACAGTCACGTAGAGATCCACGCACATACATTATCGATATATATGGATATGCGGAGAGATATAACGTATGAAACTATCACAAATGATGCAGGCGATGCGACGTGACAGCTTTTCAACTTTTACGCCGAGTGCCTCCTGCCAACTGAGCAGCCTTCTCTGAACAGCGGGACCGACGTACCATGAGCCTCCTCCTCTCCGTCTCTTCCGCAGAGAGGTTCCTCGGAATGCGCGGGTTGCGCTCGTTGAAGCGGCCGAGGCGCAGGAAGTTGCGCATCCAGGTGGTGGAGGCGACCTGGCCGGGGGACGCGCGAGCTCACTTTATGAAACGGCGGCAGGTGTGGGTTATCATGTTTACATATGTATGTATATGAGTAGACAAACACATACAGGCACGGTGACGATGCAGATCACACATAAAGTTAGCTTGGTTGCATATTTGGTCCTGCTCTTTACATATGAGAAAATGTGTGCTACTCAACAAAGGGAAAATATAACAGAAGTCTCTACATACTGTACACTAACAACACATACACACACGCACACACACAACATACGTTAAACGAATACCTTATAAGTGGGGCACCAGACGATGCTGGGGGTATGCTTCAAGTCCCAAATGAAATTCTCTTTCACGGGCGTCCCCTCCATAGAAGGCGTGTCCTGGCACACCTGAGCCTAGCGCACGGGCGCGCTCCGTCATCACGCCCACGCGGCTCTCCAGGATGGCTTGGTCCTGCGGCACAAGGGGGGAGGGGGGGGGGGGGTGCGGGGCGGTCGCCTGGCTGCGTCCGCGCCCGGGGTGCCTCTCCTCTCCTGCATGTGTGTGTGGCTGTGCGTGCGCGTTTATACACACACACACACACACACACACACACACACACACACACACACACACACACACACTCACACACACACACATATATATGTACACATACATATATAAATATATATATATATATATATTTATATATATATACACACACACACATATATAAATATATCTATACATAATGTGTATATATATATATATATATATATATATATATATATATATATATATATGAACTGCATTCATGTTGACAAATGTAGAAAAGGTATGAATTAAAATTAATATCTTCACAATTCAAGAGATATATTTGACCGGTTTCGATTATATCTTCGTCAGAAATACATATACGTATACATATACGTATATGTATATCCAAGTTTGCGGCAGCAATTATACGGACAACGAGTGGGAGGTCACAGCCGTCAGGTGGTTCGTCAACTCCTGTCTGATATATATATACTCTATTTCCCTTGATGTATGTATTTCTGACGATGATATAAACGAAACCGGTCAAATACATCTCTCGTAGTGTGAAGATATCCATTCTCATTCATACCTTTTATACATATATATACATATATATACATATATGTATGTATATGTATACATATATGTACATATATGTATGTATATATATACATATACATATATATAAATATATATATATGTATATATACACATATATTTATGTATACATACCCACGCACAAACACACACACACACACACAGAGACACACACACACACACACACACGCATATATATATATATATATATATATATATATATATATATATATATATATATATATATATATATATATATACCTACACATATATACATATGCAAATATATGTACATATATATATATATATATATATATATATATATATATATATATATATATGTGCGTGTGTGTGTGTGTGTGTCTGTGTGTGTGTGTATGTGTGTGTAAATGTAAATCCAACAACCATCTGTCTATCTCTATGCGTATGTATTAACGTATATATATGAAATATATATATGGAGTGTATCTGTGAGTGGTGTTTGCAAGGAAAATATTAACAAAATGTAATAAGATGCTCAGATGTAGCGCATATGGTTAGAGGTGAGGCGTGATCTACGGAGCCGTATTTTCTTGGGTACAAGTCCTTCATCTCTTAAGCATGATATTAAAACGAAGAGGAATCCTTGTCTCACGCTGGTTTGCAAGTTCGCAACCCTCACTCGCTGTGTTTACTATAAAAGCATTGTTTTATATTTAACCTTATCATAGTCATCGTAAATAATTCCCAAATATTAATGCTAGCACAAATCACGTCATTGCGCAAGTATAAGAAGGATTACCATTGATTGAAAAAAAAAAAAAACAATGATTATATACATATATACAATGAACAACATTTAAAGTCTTTGTTCTGAAAGGAAACTTATCTGCAGTGTTCTGATTGGCTCCCTTTCTCTCTGTCTCCGTTTTTCTCTTCCTTTCGTAGTCTAGTACAACAAGCAAGCAGCAGACCGCAACCTCAAATGTCAGTATGTAATTTCTTCAGTTTTATTACATTTTCTCGTTTAGTTGATAATAAGGAACAGAGATTACGCAAGTTTCAACACTTACCTCTAGGCTGTACTTAGTAAAGTCCGCGTCCCGAAGGGCGGCGCCGCTGGAGAGGCTAAGTTTGGGCAGCCTTCCCTGCGTCTCCCTCTGCTCCCGGTCCTTCCGATCTTTGGGTCCTCTCCTCCTCTCTGCTCTGCCCACCTCTGCCTTCGTCGCTGCAGACGAGACCCACCGAGGCATTTCCATTCGTTCGGCTGCATTCCGGTTCCATGAGACCTTATTGGTTTGGCGTCCCTCCGCGTCCTGCAGGGGGATGCCAAGCGCCCTTTTCCACTGATGGCTTCCTTTGCTACCTGCGCTGGCCTTTCTCGGATCAAAGGTCGGCCCAATAAACTTGCCTTCGCCTGTGACTGACCTGATGCGTGAGCGCGTCTGTCTGGCGGTGAAGATGCCCATCTTGGAGAAGGAGACGAAAGCAGCAGCGGCCAGGGCAAGGGATAGGACCTTTCTTCTCACGGGCGCCGCTCGCATGACGGGCATCGCTTGGCCAGTCTGGAGGGAAGGGATGCTATGCACTCAATACTCGTCCAGGCACAGGCGCTTGTTTATGCACTTCTCCCCATTTCTATATATAAATATCAGCATCACTATATACATACATACATACATAATACATGCATACATACATACATACATACATACATATATATACATGAATATATATATATATATATATATATATATATATATATATATATATCAATACACATACACACATATATACATACACACACACACACACACACACACACACACACACATATATATATATCTATATATATGTGTATACATGTGTGTATGTGTGGTGATATATATATATATATATGTGTGTGAGTGTGTGTGTGTTTGTGTATGTGTGTGTGTGCGTGTGTATGTGTGTGTGTGTTTGTTTGCGTTTGTGTTTATGTATGTACACACACACACACACACACACACACACACAGACACACACAAACACACACACACACACATACACACACACACACACACACAGACACACACACACACACACGCACACACACACACATACACGCGCACACACACACACACACATATATATGTATATATATGTATGTATATATATGTATATACGTAGTCATACATACAAACATGTAAGTAAGTCATCAATGGATGAAAAACCGAAATGGCTGTTGAACATGTTCAGATTCTATTCCAAAGACTCTTTCCTTAATTGTTTTTTCGATTTAAA
>NC_061858.1:23077338-23079838 GCF_019202785.1 Penaeus chinensis
AAACTCACGCCTTTAATTACAGAACTTGGGTATTCATTATTACATTCATAAGATATTAATAACTGCTGGCCCCTGAGTACCTGTTGACCCAAATTCATTCTTGGAAGCAAAGGGAAGCATGTGGGGAAAAAAGAGTTTCAAACACACAGTAAATATTTGCCGCGGAGGAGAGCTCAGTAAGCACCTCCTGTTGAATAATTTACGATATTAGGAACCGATCTGGGTGGGGCCTGATGATGAGGGTGATTGGCTGAATGAAGATAATACTAATAACAGCAGTTGTAATAACACTAATGATAATAGTAACTGATAATTTTAGAAATGATGACAATGATATATGATGGTAATAACTATCGATAAAACTGATGGTATATGATGATAATAAAACCAAGAAGGATAATGAGAATAAAACCACAATCACTAGCGTTAATACTGATATTATTATTATTATCATCTAATATCATTATTTGCATTATTGGTTTGCCATTTCAAAATTGTGACTTGTACTGTTTTTCTTTACATGAGAAATCCAAATGCTTCCTTCAACAGAAATTGCGTTGTTCGGTTGCTCCCTGTGTCCAGTGGAAAAGCCACCCCGGCCTCCTGGCGCCCTCAACCACTGCAGAAGTAATCGGTGCTTCTCTGTACTTATATTCCATTCAAATTTATTTTCACGATCGACTATGGCACTGGATTTGGGAGGTTGCATTGTGTTGTAATCATTAGCACTGTCAATGCAGTAATTCTATCATTAATATCATCAAGCGTTTTTGTTATCATTATTGCCATCAGTAGTATCATTATTCTTTATGTAAAAAATTATATCACTCGTATCATCAAATGTTGGTTTGTTATCGTTATTACCATCATTAGTATCATCTATGTTGACGTTATTATTATAAAAAGTATTATCGTTATTACTATTATTATCATTATCAGTATCAACATTCACAACAACTGTAACAAGAACCAGAAGGTAACTACGAGCATAAAACTCAATCATTAGTCTTTCTTACTTAACGAGGAGTCTTTCTGTAACTTCTCTGCGCCTTTTGTTTCCGGATTCTCTGCTTCTTTTGTCCCGGAGAGAAAAAGACGGTGAATAATAATGATAGTAATAATGATGATGAAAATGATGGTAATATTACCAATAAGAACAAAAATTGTTAAGAAAAAGAAAATCAAAACTAAAGATAGGAAAATTAAAAAAAAGAAGAGAAAAAGAAAAGAAAAAAAGAGTAAAGTATAAAAAGAAAAGGTAAAAATGAGAGACAAAACATAACAATAAAATTACAATAAGACAAACAAACAAAAACAAATGAAAAAAAAAAATGAGACGGGAACGAAGGGAGAGAGGGAGAGAAATAAACAGTTAAAAAAAAAAATATATAGATAGATAGATAGATAGACAGAGAGAGAAAGAGAGAGAGAGGGGGAAAAAGAGAAAGAGCAAGAACACTGAACGATCAGATGGAAGTGATTTCGACTGGACCCCCACAGCGAGCGCCGACGGCAGGCCCATATGTCCCTCGGCCGGGGTCCCGCTCCAGCACCCATCGCGTCCCCTTCGCCAGAATACATTTTTGAAGTCGCTCCCTCGCATGTGCCGCGGGAGGAGGCGCCTCGGGGCTGGGGCCTGACCGACGCGCCCCTGCCTCGTGGAACGTGAATTGCTAAGTTGTCTGTCTGTTGTCTGTTTTTATGTCCTTTTCTCTGTATAGGATGAAGAAATAAATTATGCTAAGAACTGTCATATGATTATAAATAGTCTACAAACTCTTATCGTAACACACACACACACACACACACACGCATAGGCACATGTGTGTGTGTGTTTATTCTGTACCCTTTCATACATGAACCAGCTAGGAAAATGATGACCAGCGTAGTTTCCTGTTATTTTCTCTGGTGAACAGTATCTTCTGCTTTTTGGGTTGACTAAGCTACATGGAAATGGTGCTACGTGCCTTATGCGTACCTTGATCCCCTGGCCTAATACGCACGTTCCTATACAGACGTGTCCTCTGCGTCCACATGGATATGGGACCAATTTGACTTCGACAAGGGGATGGCAATTGTAAAAGTAATTGAGCTTTCTCATAAATCTGATACATATTGTTTGATCATGGTCAATTTATACATATCTATCTCGTAAACAGCAGTGGAAAAATCAGGTAAAGCTTATAATAATCGTCCCTAAGAGGAAAAAATACGAAGGTTATTAGAGAAGGTCACCTTGTCTTGCACTATTATTGTCTTGCACTATCATCATCATCACCATCACCATCATCATCACCATCATCATCATCATCACCATCACCATCATCATCATCATCACCATCATCATCATCATCACCATCATCATCATCATCACCACCATCATCATCATCATCACCATCACCATCATCATCATCACCATCATTATCATCATCATCATCATCATCACCATCATCATCATCATCATCACCACCATCATCATCATCATCACTATCATCATGAT
>NC_061858.1:23082338-23084838 GCF_019202785.1 Penaeus chinensis
TATTTCTTTCAATTGCATTTTCCCCTAAATTTCACTTCCGGGATTTATATTGAGTTGTGTCACTGAAAGGTACTCAGTGATTTCACGTCCTGTTTATTTAATGAAGACCGATCCCTAGATCTCTTGTGTATTCACAAAATCCGTGATTCTCGTGAAATTATGAGTGACAGAGTAAAAGCAAGATATAAAAGTAACTATATGTTTACCGGCATTTGTATATCTATATCTATATCTAATCATACATACATACATATAAACGTACATGCACACACACACACATACGCACACACACACACACACGCACACACAGACAGGCAGACAGACAGACAGATAGATACACACACACACACACACACACACACACACACACACACACACACACACACACACATACACACACACACACACACACACACACACACACACACGCGTACACACCCTCAGACACACACACACACACACACACACACACACACACACACACACACACACACATACACACCCTCAGATACACACAGACACACACATATATATGTATATACATATATATATATATATATATGAATATAATGTTTATTAATATATATATAGATATATACATATACATGTCGGGGTTTACATAATTTGATGTTATTAATTTTTCTGACGGTTCGTTACTTTGTATTCTGCGGGTGATTAAGTTTGCTCGAGGAATATAAGGTAAACGCTTTCATATATATGCAAAAATATATTCAACAAATATACAGATGGTATAGAAAATACGTATATACCATGAAGTACAGAAAATATGGTACAGCACGCACATGTATGGTCTCGGACCTCACATTAAAGTTGTTAAATATCTTAATAAAAGGCTGAAAAGAAATATTTTCAGCATGATAAAAACAACGTTAATTAGTGAATTCCCACTAACATGTCACTTCATATTCACTTCATGTCATTTCACAAACAAAGATCTAACATTCTTATATAATTCAAAATAACATTTTATTATTTGTAAATTTCATTTACACGCGTAAATGTATTCATTTAACAAAAAATAAAACTTACTTGAAGTTGCGTGAAGCGAGGGCCGGAGCCAAGTGACCGACCATACGGGGGCTGCCTCCGACTTCAGCGAATGGGTCGAACCGGTTCGGGTTGACGAGTCGGAGGCGGTAAACAAAGGAACCCGACAAAGGCAACAAACAACTAATCCACAACCTTAACCCTTCACAATATATATATATATATATATAATATATATATATATATAAAAGATATATATATATATATATATATATATATATATATATATATATATATATATATATATATATAGTGTACGTATGCATATACATTATCCCACTTTTTTATAGTAGCAATTTGAATGCATAAATATCTTCCGTGGCTCTGACTATACTGTCGAGCTTCATTATAATAAAATTCAATTATTCTAACAATGTGTCAAGCACATGCAGCGAGCTTGGAGAATACAGGATATTTCTCGCCGTCTAAGTACAACGAATAACCGCTAACTATGCACAGTGAAAGGGAATTTAACAACAGAATCATCACTATAATTTGTATCAGTCATTCCCTTCACCGCCATCAGCACTGGAGACCTTGGAGCGGATCCTGTTGTTGTTATTATTCATGGAAATAAGATTCTAATCTCACTGCAATTATTGTTGCCATCAAAGTAAATGATAATTATCACAATAATGAAGTGTTTGTGTGTGTGCCTCTGTATTCATGCATGTATATATGTGTGTGTGTGTGTGTGTGGGGGGGGGGGGGGGTTATGTGTGTGTGTATGTATGTATGTATATATATTATATATATATAAAAAAAATATATAAATATATATATATAAAATATATAAATATATATATATATATATATATATATATAAATATATATGTATATATATGTGTGTGTGTATGTGTGTGTGTGTGTGTGTGTGTGTGTGTGTGTGTGAGTGTGTGGGTATGTATGTATGTGTGTGTGTGTGTGTGTGTGTGTGTGTGTGTGTGTGTGAAGGCGGCTAATTTCAGTTTATTAATAGTTTCCGACTGGCCTTGGTCCTTTACCAGTTCTTGCACCTTCTCTGTGGTTCACCTTTTAGTTTCATCTCATTTGCTCTCTTGTGGGAGATAATGGAAACACCAGAACATTTTCATTAGTCTATTAAGGAAAACACAAAAAAATATAATCCTGTTCTAGATAACAGCGTCACCAACACAACCCTCGCAAAATTTAATAAATGGTGAACAGATGGCAGACAGCGGCCAGCAGGCAAGGCAGCCTATTTCTGCTTCCGATCTGTGTACAGTCTCATGAGATCGTCTTTGCAGTGCCACTTGCCACCTTGCGTCACATTGCCTCCCCTGAATAACTGTTAATAACAAAGGACTCCCGAGGCTTAGTTGCCCCACAGCACACAAGGCACGGCTCTTCTGCCCGGGGCTGGAATCGACTTGACTCGCTCTGTGTACACACACACACACACACACACACA
>NC_061858.1:23092338-23094838 GCF_019202785.1 Penaeus chinensis
TCAGTGCCGGGTATTAAAAATCTTGTTTTACCGGGAAATCGGAGGTTGTAATGCTGGATAAGTGTATTAATATAAATGTTAAAATCCATATGAATCAAATTGTGATAACTAAAATGGGTACTTTCCTTTCATCTCATTTACAGAAAGAGAAAGGTTGGGGACAGTGAGGCGAGGCCAGCCATTTTATTTTGTTCCGTGGGTACAGCAAAGGAATTTGTTGAAGGTGAAAGGTCCGATTACGCCAAATAATGAAATGCGAAAGGGAAATTGCGAAAGTTAGAAGGGAGGATTGATGACTTATTCGTCCAAGTAAATAACGGGAAAGTACTAGGGATTGGAGGGTGAGTTTCTCGTTCCCATCTCACATTTGCTTTTATTATATTTATCATAATGATTATTGCGTTATAATCAGTAGGCAAAGGGAGGGTTTAAAGTTTAAGGTAACCACAGACTTGAACTGATTTAGCAAAAGAATAAAAAATATCCTATTCTGATATTTGTTATTGATAATATCAAACCCATTGTAAAATGCCACCTGTTTATTATTAGAGTATGTAGCTTCGGCACACACGCAGCAGAGGAATAAATTCCAACCATCCCGCAACCCTTAAGATTTCTAAGTCATGCTATTCAAATTAATAATAAGTCAAAATTGGGTTTTCTCACGGTTTTCTTAAAACCCCAAAGCCCTGGTGGTGGCGGTGATACCAAAGTAATATTGTCAGTACATGCATTAGAACACACACACACACAATTATATATCAGAAGGTGATAAAACCTTATATTGGATTTGTTATTGGAATCCTTGAATAACGTGCGATGCGCATGTTGACCGCACTTTATTTCGTAATTATACAGACCGCCAGAGGCACCACGATTGATACCAAAACAACAATCTTGGGAAGGATTCATAACGAGTGATAGTTTTTCTTGCTTTTATACCTGTTACTCTCTCATGAAATAGATATTGTGACTGGGCAAAATATCTGCAACCAGAGTTACGATTATATATTCAAACGACTCGAAATTAATTGAGAATCATTGTTATGGATCAAGAGGAGTCATGGAATGGGAGTGAATGCATTAGGGTGAACCTGGATATGGATCCATTGTGATAAACAGGACACAGTGTTGCGAGTTTTATCATTTTATTATTTGTAAAATACTATAATTAATTCCATTCATTTGTGTGGATCATAATGCAGTTTTGAGATATGTGTAATGGAAATGAATAAATGCTTTCATTAAACAAACTGCATTAGAGCCATGAATGTTTTGTCTTTGATGTTTTGAAAACTGGACGGAAAATTATTCAAGTTTCTCTTTATGAAATAAATGATACTATTATCAAATTAATTGTTTTGTTACTTGTTAATTACGTGTGCAGGATAAAACAAGTTAATTGATAAATCTGCTACTTCACTCTGGTGTTTGCTGATACCTCTTTACAATGGATATGTATACATAGACAAACACATAAATTTAAATTTATAAATAAATAAATATATATATAAGTGACACAAAGACAAACACAGTAACGTGTACACAAATATGAAAGGAAAACCGCCACAGTAAGAAAATAAAATAAAATTGAAATGTAACGTTTCGAACTCTTCACGAGTTCCTCTTCAGACGAATGATAAACCATTTTGGTTTATCATTCGTCTGAAGAGGAACTCGTGAAGAGTTCGAAACGTTACATTTCAATTTTATTTTATTTTCTTACTGGGGCGGTTTTCCTTTCATATATATAAGTATATATATACATATATAAACACTCACATACATATATCTTATTATAATTCTACTTGTGTTTCGTCCGTTGGCACGTTACGCTTACATTTTAGGCCTGAAATCATATTCCATGCGACTCCAGATTAAAGTGTCTTCCTTTTTATGTAAGATGGGCATCTGATGCCTCGATTCATATTCCATGTGACTGATTTGGGTTTCTTTTGGTATTAACTTAGGTATTTATTGATAACATAAATGATAAAGAAAGACACATACACAGAAGCATGTGTGTATCTTATTGTGAATCAATGAGAATCCTATTCTAACAATATTATTATTATTTTTGTTATTGTTATCATTATTACTGTTATCGTTATTTTCAATATTGTTTTTCGAGGCAAGTACACTGGGGTGAAGTAATTAGACCGTCAGTTAATGCACATTGATTATTTACACGACTATCCGAGGGGGGGGGGGGGTTAAGAAGGAAGGAAGGAGGGGATGGGGAAAGGAAGGGGAAGGGGGCGTAAAGAGAAAAGGAAGATCGGGCGAGACAGAGAGAAAGAGAGAAAGAGAGAGAGAGAGAGAGAGAGAGAGAGAGAGAGAGAGAGAGAGAGAGAGAGAGAGAGAGAGAGAGAGAGAGATAAAGAAGGGGGGAGAGGGAGAAAGGAAGAAGATGGGAGCGCAAAGAGAAAATGAAGATCGGGAAGAGGAAACTGGAGAATTGGGTTGTGGAAAAGGGAAGGGAAAGGGAGATGGAGCTTTT
>NC_061858.1:23104838-23107338 GCF_019202785.1 Penaeus chinensis
TTTCTTTCCCTCGCAAAGACCGAGGGAGGAAGAGGGGAAAGGAAGGGGCGAGGGAACAGAGAGAGAGGAGGAGAGGGAGGGAGGGAGGGAGAGGCAGGGAGGGAGAGGGAGGGAGGGAGAAGGAGAGGGAAAGGGAGAGGGAGATAGATAGATAGATAGATAGATAGACAGATAAATAGATAGATAGATAGATTGAGAGAGAGAGAGAGAGAGAGGACGAGAAAGAGAAAAAGAGAGAGAGGGGAGAGCGCTGATGAAGCGAAGGGGAGGCGGAGGCGGGGAAGAGCTGGATGTGCCGAGGGGCGCCGGCAGACAGGTGTGACGAAGGGCCGAGGAGGGGAACAGGTGAAGGAGGTCGCTGCCTCTCGCTGTCGGTTTTACTTCCAGATTTGTGTTCTCGGCGACCGGACGAGGCGTTTCGGGGTGAGATGAATAGTTTAAGGGGTTTCCTTCTCATTGAAGAATTGGTTTGCATGTCTCTCTTTTGCGGTCTCTGTCTGTCTCGCTCTCTCCCCCCTCCTTCCCTCTCTCTCATTAATTTGTGGGTCCGTGCATTTAATGACATTATTGTCCCTCTTCTCCGATGCTATTCTTTTACTCACTCTGTTTAGCTTGCCATATAGAATGTTGCTTTGTTATGTAAGATCATTAGGTTGTTACATAAAAAGACAACAGAAGACACTGTCTAGTAAAAGTCAATTCCGTGGCAGACTTAACGTAGGAGTCTCAAAATCCGCGTTGAGAAACAGCTTCGGCGCAAAGGAACGTGACTATTTTCTTTTCTGTTTTCTGATAGTTTTATTCGCACATTGCCTGTACTTTCTCTTGTGCTGTCTCCATTTTTTTAAGGACGTAGTTCCCTACCCTTTTCATATTGAGGCCCCCGACCGATATGTAATGATCTCCATGGCTCCATTCAGTGACTGTTATCTTTTCAGATGCAGATATTGCTAGTCATGAATAGTGTAATGGTGTCAGTAGCTATAGGAGAAGAACACTTTATGGAGAGATAATTATATGTAGGTACTGTGAGATAAAATTCAGTTTAATTCGACGTCCTAATTCTCCTATTGCTCCATGGGCCCCTAGAAAGTACCCCTGGAGCCCCCGAGTTGGGACCCCTGTTTTAAGGCTTGGAATGCAGTCCTTGCGCTCGGGAGACACGTTCGACACCAAGTCATCCACTTTTGATACGCGTATTGAATATCGGACGACGTGTCACATTAATGGCTTAAAAACTATTATAGCGCTTCGTGTGGCTGATTATACCATGTGTATGATAATAGGAACTGAACGTAATGATTGATTCATTTCGGGGACATAGTGATTAACTCCAGTAATTAAACTATTTCAATTAATCTGATTACGCGTTGAGAGAAAAATCACGTTTGACTTGCTTTCAAACTATGATTGTATTGAATTAATGTCTAATGCATTTTTACTTTTTTACGATGTTTGGTTACTTGCACACACACACACACACACACACACACACACACACACACACACACACACACACACACACAATCCCTCAAAAAACAACAGAGAGACGTTCCTCCACTCTTTCATTTTCGAGGATAATTAAATAAGTCTAAATATATTTAACTATGTTTTTTTGAAATCTGATATTGGGGTAGAGGGGGGGGGAGACCTTCTGTAATCATCTGATGACGTCAGAAGGTATCCCGGGAGTTCTTATTATTTCCTATGCTTACGAGACGAATTGCGTTTCCTCAGATGCTGAAAAAAAATCCTTATAAGCGAAATTATAAAAACTCAGTTACGAATAAACTGCAATGTCGAGGAACCACGAGGAGAAACCATTGCCGAGTCTTCTCTCGATGTCCTATATCTATGCCCGCGATATTACTCCTGAACTCCACGTGCGGAAACTCCACCGACACAACTCATTTATCTCAGTAATCCTAACATTTTCTAAAATTTGCAGGTCAGTCGAACAAGAAATGGCTTTGCGGCGTGCCATTTTCTTCCTCACAATCAAGTTCCGAGATACAGCCTCAAAGTGTAGGTGATTACACTTCGCTTTTGTTCGGTACGAGGTACACAATTTCCAAATTATATCTTATTGTCGAACACCATGGGATGATGCACACCATGTATCAGTGAATACTTTCCATGAATGAGACTAGTGCTTAACCGCGACCTTAGGTTTCGGCCGACCTCCGCACCACGTCGCTTGCTCCTTCATTGTTTCCTTTGCACCTTTACCTGCCTATCTAGACAAAATCTCAGTGCTGGGATCCTCAGTGATGTCAGTTCATGAGAGAGAAGTTCAATGGCCAGCGGCAGACCCTCTCCTTCTGCTCCTTGACACTGGCTGACTAACACCTCTGTGATTTTCAAACGTTTTCCTCCGCCTCTGATGCTGTGATTCCCTCAGCGCACCAAGGCACGCACTCAGTGGCAATTACAAAACACGAAGTAGCTTCGAATCTTCTCTGTCTTCTTTCACCTTCCTTCTTTGCTTCTTTTCATTCCC
>NC_061858.1:23114838-23117338 GCF_019202785.1 Penaeus chinensis
AAACATAGCTAATGTAGAATGCCAAGGAATATTTTTCGGTGTGGATTCTGCCATGTGAACTTTTAAGATCAATTTACACCTAATGGGTACTTCGTAAATGGTATTTGACTATATATTTAGCTAAACAAAGGATGTTAAATGTGAAGAAACACGAGAGCATGATTCTTGACTTGTAAGCCTAGCTGCTGGACTATTAATGGAGTTGTGGTATATAAAGATAATAAGATGACTTATAAATACTAGTATAAATAAATGTCATGGTAAATGTGTTTAACCACAAAGTTTAAAACACAAAAAGCTCGTGTGGGTCAATGTTTACATCTGAGCGTCACCACAGCGCCACAGACAGTTCCGCTCGAGCGTATTCTTTGTAGATACACAAGTATTCCGTATTTTCCAACGGAACGCAAGGCGACCACTTGTTCGTACAAGGTATTATCGGAAAAAAGCTGGAAGTGGGGGAGGGGGGTGAACATCTCTATCCCGTTTCACTTTTGTTTTATTTTATCTATCTTTATGACTATTATTGATTTACAACAAACAGGCAAAGGGAAGGTGTAAAGTTAAAGTTAAGCGTAGACTTAAACTGATTTAGTAAAACAATATTCTTTTCATATTTCTAATATTTACTATTCCTAACATTAAATATATTGTAATATTAGCTTATAGAATAAAATAAATTGGTTAAGACTGTTTTTGCGAACAACAAAGGAATAAATTCAATCCACACAAACACTAAGCTACTCACATTAGAATTAGGGTAAGTCAGAATTGGGTTTTCTCGGGGTTTCCTTCAACCCAAAAGCCCGGGTGGTTAGCTTAGCGTGGTGATGGAGATGCCAGAATAACGCTTCCCTTATTTGTATTAAAAATTATCTTGGCAAATTGGCAGCTGTAATGTAATAAGAATATATATGTATTTTTAATGAAAATTTACCTATACGACATACACACACACACACACACACACACACACACACATATATATATATATATATATATACTATTTATATATATACATATGTATATGTGTGTGTGTGTGTGTGTGAATAAGCATGTATGCATGAATTCATATATGTATATGTGTATTTATACAGGCACGTATATGATGAACAAAATACAAAAGGCCTATTAATTAGGAAGAATTAGTCAAACCCAGCTGGAATCGGAGTAGAAAATGAAATTGATGGATTATTTAAAATTATCTCAAGAGCTAAGGTCATTAGCGGGGAATACCTTTTGCTAGATTAAATATTGAACATTTATAAACCAATCCATAAATAAAGTCACTGAAACTGGCCGCTTCAAGGCCCGTATGGCTCATCGGATCACCAGACTTTTCACTCACATCAGATGTGATGTTTCCCTAATGACTACAATATGATGGTTTTGTTGACAGTGATATAACTTTGAATTCTAAACTCGCTCTCTAAACTCGATGCCCTAACAGTGACAAATCCTCATATCTGATACCTACCTGGGATTACCACCTCGTCTCTCATTCTCATAAAAAGCGTGGAAATATTTTGTGGATTGGTGGGGTTCTCTTTACTGGTGCGTGGATCAGACGAGACATTTCAAACTTGCTGTAAAATGCAGTCGACCTTGACATCGCCATATTTTAATATTGATTATCGTTACCATGTTAAAAATTACCGCCAACTGAGAAAACGGCCCCATTCTAATATTATAATTACTATGCTGAAAACTACCCTCTATTTTTACAAAATATCAGCAAATATCGACTAAACAATGCTTTGATAATCTAAACAGATAAAAGAACAAAGATACGTGTATACAGTCGTCACTCTGTCAACATCACAACGACGTTTAAGGCCTCATAAATCACCCAGAAGTGACAAAGAAAAAGCGCCATGTGTGGACTCCCCTTCTCATGAATTTCCTATAGGCTACGCGAGTCCAGACGCTGCCACTGCAGGTTTTCTTTTTACTCTGCATGCGATACCATGTATTGCCTTTTTCTAATTATGCGGACTGCTTTTGATGAGTATTTATCACGCAAAACAGCAACAAAACAACAATGTACACTATATATATATATATATATATATATATATATATATATATATATATACGTGTTACTCTACGACATTTGTGTATGACACTAAATTCGGCCCTAATTTGGCGCGTCGGCACGCAGTCGAAGGGACCGGCTTGATCGTCGCAGGCGGCTGCGGACTTGCTCGTCCGCGGGGGAAGTTTTTTGTTTCTGGATCTTTGGGCGAAGCCCATTTCCGCTTGGGATTTTCTCCTTTCACGTCTTCCTGTAAATTCTCTCCCTCTCCTCCATCTCCCTTTAACTCCATCACCTCTCTCCAATTTTGTCTCTATGTCTCTATGCGCGCGCACACACACACACACACACACACACACACACACACACACACACACACACACACACACACACACATATGTATGTCTGTTTATCAAATATTTATTTGTTGTTTCTTTATTTATTCATTCATATGTAGCCATGTAA
>NC_061858.1:23144838-23147338 GCF_019202785.1 Penaeus chinensis
ACTAAATAAAACAGTTCTACAGAATTAATGAATAAAATAATTGTACACAATATTAATTACACCGCCTCTTCTTTTCTTCGCTGATTCCATCATGGGCTACACAGCAGTAAAGAAATGTTAAAATGAGAAGGAATGAACAAGAATACTTGCAAGGTAATTCTGGAGGACAGCGCCGTCAAAACATAGACGGCGACTCCAGAAAACAGTGGCGCGCCATCACGGTAAATTTGAAAATGCGCTCCGGAATCAGTGCCGGAAATCTGAAGGAATCGGATTATCAATGGACGGGTATTTGAATGTCAACCTGTGTGTGTGTGTGTGTGTGTGTGTGTGTGTGTGTGTGTGTGTGTGTGTGTGTGTGTGTGTGTGTGTGTGTGCAGTCAGAAAAATAAATATCGTTACGCTTTGCACAAAACTAATATGAAAAATCAACGAAGTACGTACATATGGGTGTAGATGTATATATGTATACATATATATACATATCCATATCTATATCTATCTGTATGTATATCTCTGTATGTGTGTGTGTGTGTGTGTGTGTGTGTGTGTGTGTGTGTGTGTGCGTGTGTGTGTGTGTGTGTACGCGCGCATTTGCGTATATATATATATATATATATATATATATATATATATATATATATATCATATTCGTGCCATCACCATTGCGGTGTTTGACAAACTACTTGGCAGCATGTTGACCTTATGTAATGACCGGGTCTTTAAACTGGGGTGACTGGCCCATGATCCTTCCCAGGGGAGTAGTTGGTAGGTAGTCATTGCTGGTGGTTCTCCACCCACCATCATATCTACGGTGGACTCGCCCACTTCCCTATCTAGGTTTGACTTATCCAAAATTATGCAGATCCACGCTTGTGCTCACGCACGCGCGCGGCGATGCGTGTGTTTCCTGCTGCATATATATATATGTATATATATATATATATATATATATATATATATATATATATATATATGTGTGTGTGTGTGTGTCTGTGTGTGTGTGTGCGTGTATGTGTGTGTGTGTGTGTGTGTACGTGTGTGTGTGTATATATATATACATACACACATATATACATATACATATACATATACATACAAACTCACACACACACATATACAAATATATATATATAAATATATATATATATATATATATATATATATATATGTGTGTGTGTGTGTGTGTGCGTGTGTGTGTGTGTGTGTGTGTGTGTGTAGATATAAATATATATATATATATATAAACTTATATACATACATATATGCGCCCACATGTATATAAATATATACATACACACACCCACACACTCACTCATACATACATATATATATATATATATATATATATATATATATTCATATATATATACACACATACACAAACATATCTATATATATACATATAATTGTATGTATATACATACATATATACATATATATATATGCATGAGTGTGTGTATGTGTATGTGTGTATGTGTGTGTGTATGTGCACACATACACACATACATTTATATATTTGTATGTATATATGACTGAATCTTTATAATGCACTTGCAATGCTTTACAGACGGGCGTCAGGTTCCCGTGGTGAGGTTCCAGACGGGCAATGTCACGACCACAAACAGCTACCTGGACACGGGGCCAAACGGTCTCCCGGAACTAGTCCAGGTATAGTTTCTGCTTACTGCTCAGATTATTGGTTACGCACATCTGGAATTCCAGATATATTTCTTCCATCATGCGTATAGTGATTTAATGATAATCGTTATGAAATTGTCAAGTTTAAAGGTCTTTTTCCTCTCTGTAGTTCAGCTTGTGTGCCCACATGAGGTTCTTCAAGCTACCGCCAACAAATGTTCTGTTTAGTTACTACATCGAAAACCTGGACGACGAACTACTTTTTGTTCTTAGTAAGCGCAGAATCATTAATGGTTACAGCAGTGTTAGTAATTGTACTCGTAGTAGTGGTAGCACTAGCAACAGCAGCATCAGTAGTGCTAGTGGTAACATTGCAACAGTACCAGTATTAGGAATAATGTAAAAAACTGTGTCTGATAATTTTGATACTAGATAAAGACTGATAGTGCTCTAACAGAATCCATTATTGTTTTAGTTTCAGGGTCGGAACAAGGAGAGCTAGTAGTAGCCTGTGGCTCCAGTAAAGTACACGCAATTGTTCCATATACGCCCCAGCTCTATAGATGGCAGCACATCTGTGTTTCTGTTGACCTCCAGGAAAAGATACTTACAAGTGCATTCAAATTTGCCGTATGTATAGTACGATAGTTGCCATAGACGGTATGCTGTTTCAGGTGCCTTGATTTTTTTCCGATTTCATGGGTAGTATATGCTTTCTAGTATCAGCTTTATTTTGCAGATGTTAGAAGATCGTTACTTTTTATTTTTTTTTATAGGGAATGGATCTGGAGATTAAATCACAGCCCCTGAAGACAGGCAGCAAAGACAACCCGAGAATCTTACCTGGAGGCCGCGTCGT
>NC_061858.1:23152338-23154838 GCF_019202785.1 Penaeus chinensis
ATATGTTTATATTGTCTCTTTTCCATATTTGTTTAAATGCTATCAGTGTAGTTGTTGTGTTTATCATTATTATTATTGTCTTCTTTCCGCTTTTGTATTTTTTAAAGATTATTGTTAATGTCTAGCTTCCTTAGTATTCAAAATGTTATCCATATATATGTATGTATATACATATATATATATATATATATATATATATATATATATGAAACAAACACAAACACAGTAACGTATACACAAAGATGAAAAGTAAAAGATCCACAGTATGAAATGAAAATAAATAGTAGCGTTTCAAAAGCTTCGCGGGGTCCTCATCAGACGAATAATTTCCGAAATGGATAAACGGGACAGACTTTTGACAAGATCATATATTGGTAGAGACACAGAACGAACAAGTGCTGAATCAGGCCTCAGGAGGAGAGTCAAGGTTAAAGACTCAGGGGAAGGCTTTACTAACGACAAAGTAAGGTCATCCAAGCCCCATTGACCAGCACTCAATTTGATATTAGGCAGTCTTCTAATTAACAGAGCTTCTCCCGTGTTTCTTTAATAAGAATTCGCTGATTTACGAATCAATTTAGCGTGTTTCCAGTTAAGCTGGTGACCTTTATCACGTAAATGAACAAAACGCGCATTTGATTCTCTGCCGTATCTAACATCACGTTTATGCTCATTAACTTTTTTTTTCTCGAAAGCTCTACCGGTTTCGCCCACGTAAACTCGGGTCAGTCTTAACACGCAATAGTGCTAATACCCGGACGAGTATCAAGAGTACCACTGGCCGCATTGTGCTTCACCAATGTATTACGCAACGTATATGGATACGTATACTTGTGCATTGACGAGACTACAAATTTCTTAACATGCAACGGGGGATTTAAGAAAAGAATGGAGGTAATTAGCGGTGTGAGTAGCCATTTATATTGAATAAAAGAACATCGTAAAAAAAAGTATTTAATTGAATCTTTCCATTCTACAAAAAATGATATTACTAGCAAGGTTATTAAGTCTAATCGGAATCCGAACGGTTCATTTCCCACATAGAATAAATACCATCAACATAACGAAGTCAAATCGTGTCTGGAGAGAGAAAAGACGGAAGGATTCAATCATCTCCATGTATAAATTCGCAAGAACCGGGCCAAGGTTCCTTCCATCGCGATACCATCAATGAGCGTTATTCGTGACACGCAAACAAATGAGATCAGTAAACTAATAAAGGGATCTTCTTATGAAATGAAAGTTTTCTTTCAAGAAAACCTAGGACATCGTCAAGCGGGACATTAGTAAATAGTGAATCCACATCAAAACTCACCAATTTCTTACCGTGGGTTGGGAAATTTCTAACTTTCTCCATGAAGTCCATCGGATGTTCTTTATGCTATCAGAGAAGGCTCCCATAAAAGGAGATAAAACGCTCGCTAGCCAAGAGTCTAATGGACGGGTAACTGAGAAGGCCAAATAATAGGGTAGTTAGCAGCAATGCGTCTGAGGTTTTTGCGAAAACTTCGTTGTTAGTAAGTAAACCCATCGCCAGACTCTCTAAACTTGACCCTCCTCCTCAGACCTGATTCAGCTCTTGTTCGTTCTGTCTCTCTACCAATATATAATCTTGTCAAAATTATCTCCCATTTATACATTTCTGTAAATTATTCGTCTGATGAGAAACTCGTGAAGAGTTTAAAACGTCACGATTTATTTTAATTTCTTATTGTAGTTGCATTCATTTTCACACACACACTCTCTCTCTCTCTCTCTCTCTCTCTCTCTCTCTCTCTCTCTCTCTCTCTCTCTCTCTCTCTCTCTCTCTCTCTCTCTCTCTCTCACACACACGCATATATTACTAGCAATAGCCTCTAGGATATTCAGGAAAAAAGAAAGGACAAAGAGAATCCTCCTCCCCTGCACAACGCCAGATCTACGTGCATTTTTACCCAAAGTATTAACAAACTAACTTTTGATTCAGGACGGCCTTGGCCTTGCCTTCGAAGGGTCCCGTCGCCTTCTGGAGTACCAGCTGGTGCGGGAGGAAGTCACGGTCAAGCTGGACAGCGAGAACGTCAGTGTCGTGCAGGCAAGATCTGGATATCATTTACGTAGACACACATATATGTATGTGTGTGTGTGTGTGTATGTGTGTGTGTGTGTGTGTGTGTGTGTGTGTGTGTGTGTGTGTGTGTGTGTGTGTGTGTGTGTGTGTTAACTTACCATCTTATTTGTCTGAATAAACTATCGAAGGTGTTGAACTCCTCGCTGTGTATTGCTAAACTCTTATTGCCATTAAAAAAACTTGACGCAGCGCCATGATGAGTAACGCGCCATGGATGCCCGCAGGTGGACCTTTTGTTCGATAATCTCTATGGATACTACATCGGGAACACCCTTGTGCCCAGTCTACTTCTCATTACGATAAGTTACCTCACACTTTTCTTCAAAATTGACGATTTCCAGGTTGGTGGATCTTGATCATGGGCTTCATTTGGTGTACATATACTTATAA
>NC_061858.1:23162338-23169838 GCF_019202785.1 Penaeus chinensis
AGGTACTACTCGTAGTGGGATCATTGGTAACTTGATACTTGTGGAGCCATGTATGTGTAACTTGTAAATGGGTCCCATTTTGTATATCTGGCAACTCTTCCATGTGAACATAGCGTATATAGTATTTCCATGTGGCAAAAACCTTGAGTATGATTGGCAGAATAGAGATAACCAATAAGTGTATCAGTATCTATTTTTGGTAACTCCGTAAGCCTTTTGATCATTCGTGTTCTTCAAATAATTAATAACAAAACATAACGGATTAGTTATCATTGTCTTTGTAGTGAGATACTTTTCAAATGCGATTTCCCGGAAATGTTTGTTTATCGAAATGGCAACACCTTTGGAGGAGAGACAGGCTTTTCCCCTTCTTTCAACACAGGAAGTATCAGTAATAGTTGCATATTTCTTGAAACTTGAAAACGCTTTGTTTGTTTGTATTTGTGCATGGCAGCTGAATCATATACAAATCTGCCAAAGCGCTGATACCTTTGTAAACGGTTCTCGTAGTTGTATCATCTAGCAGCGGCTGAACGAACTAATGCAGAGACAAGTTTCTTTTTCGCCGGAACTAAACCACGGATTCAGTAAACAGAAAACATGCTACAACATTAAATGGACCCAAAACTGCAGTAGGGCTGCATTGAATATGTAGATTACGTTGACAGTGTGTGTGTGTGTGTGTGTGTGTGTGTGTGTGTGTATGTGTGTGTGTGTGTGTGTGTGTGTGTGTGTGTGTGTGTGTGTGTGTGTGTGTGTGTGTGTGCATGTACTTGCATACGCATACACGTATGCACACACACACACACACACACTCTCTCTCTCTCTCTCTCTCTCTCTCTCTCTCTCTCTCTCTCTCTCTCTCTCTCTCTCTCTCTCTCTCTCTCTCCTCTCTCTGAAGAGAGCGCCACCGGGGATTTCTGCAACAGTGTCGATCGCGGGCGCGGCGGCCGAGTGGTTAGAGCATCGGTACGAGTCCCGGGCAGCGCGTAGTTCCCTTGGGCAAGGAACTTGACCTCGTTTGCCCGATTCTAATTGGCCATATTCATTAACCCCTTGCCGACGGGTACGACGGGTAGACACGTGCTATGCCCACTGTTAGTACTTGTTTGATTGTTTATACACATAGATGGCTATACTTGTACTAAGTCACCAATGAGCCAGTTAGGAATACTGCCCGTCTCGCCCGTTCACCCTTTTCTTTGATTTACGAAATATTTTACATTATCTTATTTTGCTGTTACTAATATTAAAAAACATTATAATAATTATAATGTTTATAATAAAAATAACACCATCGATATCCATAGCACTAGTAAAAAACACGTTTTTCCCGCCAATTCAAATCACGTATGGTCACAAGGTCTATTAATTGACTCCTTTGTGGCTAAGCACTAGCAAAGCCATCTATGAGCAGACATTTCACAAAAAATATAGAAAATGGGCACAGCATTTTCCCCATTTTTTGTTCATTTTCCCCGACGGCATTGGGTTAATTGTGTACATGTACATAAATATATCCCTGTGAGCCAAATTAATTGTGTAAATATATATGAGTATATTAATTACTGTGAATAACTATGAACATCCAAGTATAAGTATTTCAATATGTCCGGAAACATGTGAGTAATATATAATTCGAACAGGAAAGCGAAGCGAAGCAAGAAGGATGAAGAGGAACGATGCAATAAATAGAAATCAAATAAGCGTGCGACGGAAATAGAAAATGTGAAAAGGCCAAAATAGAAAATGCGTAAAACGTGAGATAAAAAAAATCGAAATAGAAAAGAGAATAGAAAAGAGAAATAGAAAAGAGAAAAATAAACGAGCGAAAGAGACCGATATCAGAAATCGCGAAATTAGAAAATTCGCCAAACGTGCAATAAGAATTCGAAATAGAAAAGCGGTGCGACATTGAAAAGCGAAGAGAGTAAATAAATACACGTGCGTTAACGAAACAAATATAAAGCGAAGAGAGGAAAGCGAAACCATGCGGTAAAAGTGCGATAAAAATAGAACATTTGCGAGAGAGAGAAAAAAAAAAGGGTAGAAATCGAAGTAATTATAAAATATATCATAACAAAGTAAGGGAAGAGGGTA
The DNA here is from genome assembly GCF_019202785.1 of Penaeus chinensis. Classification (NCBI taxonomy): domain Eukaryota; kingdom Metazoa; phylum Arthropoda; class Malacostraca; order Decapoda; family Penaeidae; genus Penaeus; species Penaeus chinensis. Next base: position 23,164,439 of record NC_061858.1, read on the forward strand.
AGAGAGGGAGAAGATAATTAAAGATGATAATAACAACTGCAATGATAATAATAGTGCTAATCTAGCCACTGGGGGCAAGCCAGCCCAAGTCAGTGCCGGTCCCAAGCCCGGGTAAATAGAGAGGGATGGCGTCAGGAAGGGCATCCGGTCAGGAAAGCTATCTGTCAAGGAACGGACTGAGAGAGGGGGCGAGAAAATAATAACACAACAATAATAATAAGAGTAAAAAATGAAAAGAAAATGTATGACAGCGATTATAAGAAATATGCGATGTCGAAACAAAGTGCGAAATGATTAACGACGAAAGTGAAAAACCCCGAAAGAAAGCGACTGAGCGATAAAGTACAGAAGAGCAGGAAGGGAGAGAGCCATAGGATAATATTAGATGCTGAAACGGTCTATCAAAATAGAAAGCGTAAAGTTGCAAATTGTTAATAATGATGATGATAATTGTAATAATGATAGTAATAATGATAATGATAACAGTAATAATAATGATAATAATGATAATAATAATAATGATAATAATAATAATAGCAATAATAATAATGATAATAATAACAATAATAATAATAATAAAAATAATAATAATAATAATATTAAGGGTAATTATATTGATAATGATAACAATAATAATAATAATAATAATAATAATAATGATAATAATGATAATAATAATAGCAATAATAATAATGATAATAACAATAACAGTAATAATAATAATAAAAATAATAATAATAATAATACTATTAAGGGTAATTATAATGATAACAATAATAATAATTATAATAATGATAATGCCAATAATGATAATAATAATAGCAATACTAATAATGATCACTTTTGTCATGGTAATCATCACCATCGGTGGTATTTCTATTTCATTATCATTTAATTTTAATTATTATCCTCATTGTTCTTCTTATTTTCATATGCATTATCATTATTTATTATCATTACTATTATTGTTATTATCATTATTATTATTATTATTATTATTATTATTATTATTATTATTATTATTATTATTATTATTATTGCTGTTATCGTTATTATTATTACTATTACTATTATGATCATCACCATAATCATCATCATCCTTTTTAATGGTAATGATATTGTAATTGTTATTATCATTATCATTATAAGTATCATCACTCTCATTACTATTATTGTTATGACTGTTGTTATTATCATTATTGTTATTTTTATAATAATAATAATTATTATAATAATCATTATTATCATGATTATTATTGTTATCATTGCTTCTATATTTTTTCTTATTATCATCATTATTATGTTTTCATTATTTGTGTCATTATAATTGTCATTGTCATTACTGTCATAATTGTTACTCTTATTATTATCAATATCATTGCTATCATTATTATTAGCATTACTGTCATTATTATTATAATTATCAGCTTCATTAATATCAATATTATTATCATTTTATTGCAGCTGCCATTATTATTATCCTTGTTATTATTATCATCATTATAATGATGATGATCATTGTTATCATTAGTCTTATTATCATAATTATTTTCATTATCATTATTATTGTAATTAATGTTATCATTGTAATTATCTTCATCATTATCATTACTGTTATTATTAGCATGATTATATTTTTTGTTATTATCTTTATCAATATTACCATTATTATTATCATTATTATTATTGCTACTACTACTACTACTATTATAATTACTATTATTATTATCATTAATGTTATCAACATAATTAATGTTATCATTATTATGAGTATAATAGTAATATAATTTGTATAATTATTATTATCATTTCTATTATAATCATTAATCATTGATTATTATTAGCATCCTAATAATTATTATTATCATTATTATCAATTTCATTAATGTAATTGTTATTATCATTTTTATTATTAATGTTATTATCAGGAGTATTATAATTATTATTATCTGTTTTTATAATAATAGTTCAAAAAGTAATAAAAAGTAATTATTATCATTATGATTATTATCGTTATTATTATTATCATCGTTATTATTCTCTTTATTATAGCTCCTAGCAATAATGATGATATTATTATTATTACAATCACTATCATTAGAAATATCATTGTTATTACTATTATCATTATCATCTTTGTTTTTATTACTATTGTAATTTCAATATTGATAATAGTTTTTGTATAATCATTAGTATTAGGATCATTATTATTACTATAATTATTATTATTATTATCATTATGATTATTCTTAATTATAATTACAATTATTATTATTATTATTACTATCATCATCATCATCATCATTATTATTATTAATATTACTGTTATTATTATTATTATCATTATTATTATTACTATTATTATTATTATTACTGTTATTATTATTATTATTATCATTATTATTATTACTATTATTATTATTATTACTATTGTTATTATTATCATTGTTATTGTTATTATTATAATTGTTATTATTATTATTACTATCATTATTATTATCATTATTATCATTATTATTATTATTATTATTATTATTATTATTATTATTATTATTATTATTATTATTATTATTATTTCATTATTATAATTATTATTATTATTATTATTCTTATTATTGTTATTATAATTACCATTGTTCTTATTGTTATCATTATCATTATTATTATTGTCATCATTATTGTTTTTATTATTGATATCCTTATCATTATCATTATTACTGTTATTATTATTATTATTATAATTATCCTAATAATAATAATTATCATTATGATAATCATTAAAATAATGATAATAATAAAAGTGATTATAATAATGATAATGATAATAGTATTGGTATTAATAATGATAATAGTAATAATAATAATAATAATAATAATAATAATAATAATAATAATAATAATAATAATAATGAATTAAAAAAAAAATAATAAGAGCAACAAAGATAAAAGTTATGGTAAAAATCAAACACGTGCTGTATATCTGAAACCTTGAAAGATCTTATTTTTCATTCTGATGAAAAGGGAATTTAATCTCGCTCCCTACTTTTATCTGACACAGATGCAATTCATATTTTCGTTGTGTTTGTCAGTGCATGTCAAAGCTTTGATCCATTATCTTAATATGTTTATGATAGAAATACGCATTTCCCGGTGTATGTCAAGAGTTTTCGCTTGCTCTTTTAACTCGAGTAGTTTGCAGGAGAAACTATCTAGAAAAAAAGACGAAATCGCATATTTGATACTTTTTATGATGAATATTCATAAATTCCTGAATATTCATTTCGCGGCTAATCCTAATACATACTAAATAAGAAAGGAAATATGTTCGATGGTATATGACGTCATATACCATGACGTCATATGACATACGGTTAATCCTGGGTGAAAACGAGGCTGCCAAGCTCACACCTTTTTCAAGATGGACGCAAGGCAAGCCGATACTGCATGAAGAAGACGCATCATTGGGGTAAGGGAAAGGGGTTTCTCTCACACTGAATTATCCAGAGTTGGGTATCACTTAGCTAAAATGCATATCAAGACCCACAGCTCCCGGTAACAAGCAGCTCGGTGAAGGAAACGACTACATGCAGATGGAATTCATCACAGAACGTTATTAAAGAGAAGTTGAACAAGCTACATTGCCAACGTCGCCTCCAGTTCGTCCAGCAGTGGAGAGCGCTTGGGAAGCTCCATTGCTGGATGAGAGATAACAGATATAAATATCATTAACCCTTTTCAATTTCTTCATGAATTAATCTAGTTAAAATTTGGATATAGATATGTTTATACAATAGTGCCTTGCACGTCATATTTCATATTCTATTAATCTATCATTATTTACTTTTCAGATGTGACAGACGAAGTATCTATGAAACAGCGAGGGGTTGGCCACGTGATCTGTAATATGTGGGGGTAGTTCTTCCTGCATGTTGTTGGTGAACGCGCCGACACAGGGGGATTCAATTTAGACAAATAGTTTGAATTGTTAGAAGAACTACTCCTCCCATCAGTACGCTGCTATGCCTTGACCCTTCCCAGACACAGTCATATCCGTGCAGGATAACTGGCCAGTTCACATGTCAAGGAAGTTACGAAGTAGGTCGATGACCAAACCCACATGGAAGTTCTTCCACGGCCAAGCAAGGCACGTGGCTCAAACCCGATAAAAAAAATATCTGGGCGAATATTGTTATTGTTTGGAAAGCGGCTAATGAAAGAACCTCCCAGCATCTAATAGATCATGCTAAAAGAGAATGGAAAATGTTACGGAGGAAACCGAGACCTCACATAAGCACGTCACCTCTGTCCCGGGAATTAGCCGAGGTTTTGAATAACGATAGACTGTTCTTATTATAAGTTTGACCTTCTCCAATATTGGTCTCTCTTTTCTGTAATTATAACCATTGTTCTTTTTGCAAATAAAACTTTAATAGAAATATCTTCAAAATTAAAAATGATCTTACCAATGAGTCGATTTATTGAAGCCCTCTTAAAAAAGAAAAAAAAGGAAAAGAAAAGAAGAAGAAGAATATATATATACACACACACACACACACACACACACACACATATATATATATATATATATATATATATATATGTATATATATATATGTATATATATGTATATATATATATATATATATATATATATATATATATATATATATGTGTGTGTGTATATATATATATATATATACATACATACATACTTACATACATACATACATACATACATACATATATATATATATATATATATATATATATATATATATATATATAATGTTTGATACATACATTTTTAGATGTCTACTACATGCTATGATATTTTGCGCGTAAAGGGGTTCAGAATGTGTATGTAATAAGAAATCGGTGATTCTAAATAAGTTCCTCAACACACCCTACTACGGTTGTGCTTTCAGTTAATGTTCGAAAAGGATTCTAACATATTTTCTGTTTATTGAACAAGTATTTGGATCTGACGAAAAGAAAACATTGAAGCCGTTTTATCAATTTGTCAAGCTAATATGTAAAAATTTTTGTGACAAGACACAAGTATGCCAATTTTATCTACACCTACGCTGTAAACGGATGTGCATTGGCAGAAAAGAAGGAAATAAAGATTGAATAAATGACAAATAGAAGCAGAGGGCGACAGGAAGTGCCCATTCCAACAGATTGAATAAGATTTTTTTTTCAAGGTATTAGATATTGTACAGCACATGCATTGGGAATAAGTTCTTAGAATTATTTTTCACTCTCCTTAGAATCACCAGGTAGCAGTTGCTCGCGTTGAAACAAACAAACGTGTATTCCCCAACCTGTGGATGCGACTCCTCAGAGAAACGCCGCGACTTATGGATTTGAGCACAAGATGAAGGGCATTCAGATTATCCG
>NC_061858.1:23174838-23184838 GCF_019202785.1 Penaeus chinensis
TGAGTCATACTCGAAGTTCTGACATAGAGAATAAACTGAAGAGAAATGAAAAGGGGAGGAGGAGGAGGAAGAAAGGGAGGAGACAAGGCAAAGGAAGCAAAGGAGAAGGAAGAAGGCGGAAGAGAGAAACGGGGGATAATTGTGGGAAGGGAAAGCGTTGGGCTGATAACAAGCGGGAAAAGAGGAAGATTCAAGGGAGGAGAATTTTCAAGAAAATAATAAATCTAATTCTTCATATTCGGGGATCATGCTGTTTACCATGTTTCCTGACCTTATGATAATATAATTTCACCCTCAGTTGTTTGCAGCACTTTACTATCTCATTTCTCAGTCTATCAGTCCATGACTTTTTGTTTAACATTTTTTTCCTCAGAAACCCTATTTCCGCTGCCTCAAGTGTTTTTGTATAGCAGACGCAGGGGTTCCCTGTCTCGCTCTCGGAGAGATCAGTTGCTCTCGAAGTTTTTGGTGTCGTTACCCCCGGCAGTGTTGTAATATATCACCATTAACCCCAGCCCATTCCTCTTCTGTTAAGTTAAAGGAAAGGAAATGTTGGCCTTTTCCTTTCTTTGGATGCATTTGCATATGTAAACAAATATTTTTAAACATTATTACTCCTCTTTCCATTACAAATTGGAATTGAAACTCTATTTCTTTGTTAGTTAATAGAAAATAATTATCTCTTCATTTTTAATGAGAAACGTTTGTTATCTAGAAAAAAAAGTGCAGAAGATAATGCACATCGTATGCAAAGCACCTGCGTCTTTCAGCAGATTGCTAGCTTTAGTTTCGAGACAAATTAAAGCCAATAAATCAGCCTCAGTTGCGGCACACGGGATGAGCACTTTGACGTGAGGAAACGGGACGCCCCTTCTCCCGTTTGGCCCAAAAGGCTAATCAACGCTTCGTGCTGATAACGTCAATCAACGACCCGAGCCTTGTCGTTATTAATCAGTCTACCCCAAAGACTTACTCATTTTAGGAAATGTCTCGTGACTCCCCGGACACGGTTTCATTATCTCCACGGGGTAATTATCCCCTCTTTAAGAACCGCTGCTATAGCGGAAAAGACGTGCTGGCAGATGTTTTGCAAATTGTTCATTCAGATCTAGCCCTTATCATTGTGCTGACATTATACCTTGCAAGTCCATCTTAAATAAATCAAGTTTAACACGACAGGAAGGGCGATAAACTTCAGCGTGAGACACTGCAGTAGCTTCGTGTAAAAGAGACATTACCGAGGCAATCATCCTGAGAAGGCTGAGCCCCCCCCCTCCCCCACTCACCCACACACACACACACACACACACACACACACACACACACACACACACACACACACACACACACACACAGACACGCTCGACACTGAAGGCAATTCAAGAGGCGAGAAGAGCATCTGCGCAAGATTTCCTTTGCTGCTGATATGTTTTTTTTCAGCAGGGTTCTGGATAGTCCCTTCTGCCAGACGATAGATTATCTGTATTTTGCTAACGTATTTTGTAAGACCTAACACACACACGCATAAAAAATGACGGACGATAAATAATAAATTGTTTTATACAAAAATATACAATGGGTTAAAATTCATTCAACATATCCTATTGAATGTACAGACGGATATTGGGTACACCATGTCTGAAATTTACACCTGTCACTCGATTACTAACTAGCACTGTGTGTCTATGTGTAAGTAAATACTACGACTTTAACTTATCAATGTGTTATTTCATAAAATATACATTTGTGTACATTATTATATGCTTTTAATTCTGAAAGGATTGTATGACCTGCTAACGATGAAAAATCTTTCGAAATCAGATTAAAAGTGAATAGTAACCACTCGCATGAATTATATGTCAGGATTTATCACAGGATGCATACATAAATTTAGGGTCTATGTTATTAGAGTATGGAGGCCAGTGTGTGAAGGCCACTCGCGGTTCATGCCATAACCTGCTTCCTGTTGACGCTGCTGACAATCATGACTTGATTGACGGGGTGTGTATTGTTATCACATTATGGAGACGACGATGAAGATGAAAATGGAGTGAAGGTGAAGTGACGATGATGTAATGGAGATGAAGATAAAGTCAAGATGAGGATGAAGACGAAGGTGACAATGGGAATGAGATGGAGATGAAGATGAATTTGAATATGAATATGAAGATGATGATAATAATAATGATAATGAAAAGGGAAAGATGAAAATAGTACAAATAATATTAACTGAAAAGAGCTTCAGTATGAGAGGATACTATGCTAATCACAATAGGTCGTTAAAGTAGGTATCTAAACGGCCGCGTAACGAATGTGCAGCACATCCCCAATTACCGAGTTGTAAAAGAGTCCAGTTATGACGAGAAAATGAGGAAACTGGTTTAACGAGGATTATCTCGCTCTCTGCCATTTGGTTTTGTGTAAAACTCCCTTAACACTTCAAGGGCCAGCTGTTTCTCTGCCAGATGGTTTCAGAACTCGAAATCCCCGGAGTAACTTCAGGAGACCCACTTCTGCTGATTGATTACCATAATACTATTTACACACACACACACACACACACACACACACACACACACACACACACACACACACACACACACACACACACAAACAAACACATAAACAGACACACGCATGCACACAAACAGACAAACACATAAACAAAAACACACAATCGTATCGATGACTTTCGGTCTGCATATGATGTGCGTGCATGTTGACTAACAAAACATTGCGTTGATCAAATTGTTGTTTGCACTGACCGTGGGAGGAAAACAAATATCGTTCAAAGAAGTCTCCAAATAATAACGAAGGCGAAATGAATGGTTTCATGCGGTTAACAGATTGCTTTTACTTTAGTCGTGAATGCTGACTTCAATAAATATTCTTGATACATCTAATACTGAATGTGGCAATTTCATGCAAGTAATTGTCTTTTTTGCGATCAAATAGTTTTAGTTCCACTGCCTAGTCAAATTGCGGGTACACTGGTCATACATTTGCTGGATCCATTCCGCCTTTCGCTTCAGGCGGGTTCGCCCACTGGATCGAGCCGATTGGTGCACACACACACACACACACACACATACACACACACACACACGTATATATATATATATATATATATATATATAAATAATGTGACTGGCGCGAAGGTCCAGTGGTTAGAGCACTGGACTCCGACCCTCGTGGTCCCGAGTTCAATTCCCCGTCGCGGCGGTCGTAAAAATGCCTGCGCTCTGACTGCTGCCCCGAGCCCGAGAAAACGACATATCGCCTTGGGAAGTCATACGCACGTGTCATAGGGGAAGTCGCCGCCGTGGCACAAGTGTTAGCGCACCGAACCGCGGTTAATTAGGAAGAGCATCCAATCAGGCAAGGGTGACATTGCCATATAAACTCTCAATAATGAATTGAGAGAGGCCTATGTCCTGCAGTGGAATGAAGGGCTGTTAAAAAAATGTCCACATACACACACACACACACACACACACACACACACACACACACACACATATATATATATCATCATACACCGGTGTTTGACGAATTGATTGGTTCCAAGTAAACATCATGTAGTTGACTCTTTAAACTGGGGTGACTGGCCCATGATCCTTCCCAGGGGAGTAGTTGGTAGGTAATCATTGTTGGTGGTTCTCCACCCACCATCATATCTACGGTGGAATCGCCCACTACCCTATCTAGGTTTGATTAAGTTAAATTATGCATTTATATATATATTTATATATATGTATATAAATATTATATATATATATATTTAATATATACATATATATATATTTATATATATGTATGTGTGTATGTGTGTGTGTGTGTATGTGTCTGCGTGTGTGTGTGTGTGTGTGTGTGTGTGTGTGTGTGTGTGTGTGTGTGTGTGTGTGTGTGTGTGTGTGTTATATATATATATATATATATATATATTACACACACACATGTATATATATACACATATATATATACACACAGACATATATATCTATCTATCTATCTATCTATATATATACATATATATATACATATATATATATATATATTTGTAAATATATATGTGTATATGCATATATTTATATATAAATATATACATACATATGCAAATTTATGCATAAAAGGGATTATAAATTCACTCTAAGAGTCAACCCACCATTTTGGATTATGGGGTATGTAACAGGCAAACAGGCATATATACATATATATATATATATATATATATATATATATATATATATCTATATACATATATATACATATACATATATATATATATATATATATATATATATATATATATACATGTGTGTGTGTGTGTGTGTGTGTGTGTGTGTGTGTGTGTGTGTGTGTGTGTGTGTGTGTGTGTGTGTGTGTGTGTGTATATATGCGTATGTATATGTATATACATACATAATTGAAATTTTTTTTCTTGCAGATTATGGGGTATGTAACAGGCAAATGACTATATATATATATATATATATATATATATATATATATACATATATATATTTGTATATGCATGAATATATGAATACACACACACACAAACATACACACACACACACACACACACACACACACACACACATGTGTGTGTTTGTGTGTTTGTATGTATGTGAGTGAGTGAGTGAGTGAGTGAGTGAGTGAGTGAGTGTGTGTGTGTGTGTGTGTGTGTGTGTGTGTGTGTTAGTGTGTATGTGAGTGAGTGAGTGTGTGTGTGTGTGTATGTGCGAATGTTTGTGTGCTGGTAACTTGTCTTGGTCTACTCATATATTATCCAAAGATATTGAACCTTGTCTTGCAGTAGTGGATTTCTACCAAGCGTCTGTCTGTTCTCTTTTTGTGCTGACACAGCATGTCGACAAGTTCGGAATCGACCTGCCTTGCAGCTGCAATGTAAGTTGACTGAAAAGTATAGAAGAGAAAGACCCGTATGGACGCCGAAGCATTTTAACTGAACAGCAGGTCTCTTTGTGTTGATACGAATAATCCATTACATTAGGCGTGTCTGACCAAACTAGCGTTGCATTACTGTAGCCCACCCAGTTAACTGACGTCGTTCCTTTAAGCCAGAGTCTGTCAAAGTAGGGGTCGCGACATAATTCTGAGGGGTCGCGAGAGCCCGCTACCATACACACACACACACACACACACACACACACACACACACACACACACACACACACACGCCAGGATCAACAAGTGAGCAGCACCCCCCTCCCAGCCTCACTCGCTTCCTCCGACGCCGCTGCATAAACGGGATCCGAAGCCTAATGGACCTTGCAACGAGAAACCTTCTCTCACTTGTCGGAGATATTTGACAATGCAAGAGACTTCGAGGAGAAGCGTGGAAAAGACATTGCATAATGCAGATAAATGTTGACTTTGAGATGGTTTTGGTATAACTTTGGAAATGAATGTCGTGATGCGAGGCTCGTGGGAAAGCCGAAAGAAAATTAGATGTAAATCGAAAGATATAAAATTATTCTACATTTTACACCAGTAATAATTATAATATAAGATATATGTGGCCACTTCTTACAAAATTAGATTTCGTTAACTGAAGATGCAATTTTTCTTCCAAACATCAGTGGATGTTCCATATTTGAAAATATATGAATTTCGTAATATAACAGCATATTTTGTTTTTTAAAGAAGTATGGAGTAAACATCTTAAAAAAAAAAAAAAAAAAATCTGAGATCTGTTACTTACCTAGAATCTAGATCCGCAATGCAGTATCACACTTGTATTTCGAATGCTGTCCTTGCAAGCTTCCAAAGCAACAGTGATACCTTGGCAGATATCTGAGTTTATTATTTCTAATCTTTAAACACCTTGGTATTGACAAGGCCTTTATAGCTACTTCCCATAGGCTACATAATTTCTAGTTATCTTTTATAGCATTCAGAGAGTTTAATACGTGTGTTGGGGGAGTTCGAAAAGTGCCACTCTCTGTGTGTTATGAGACAAAATAGAGTAAATAGGTGTGAAGACGTTTTCATTTCTATTGTCTTTGAAAGTAAGATGTGAATCCTTTTCAGTTTTACATTTCCTTCCCTTTCATCATTCAGCCAAAGCAGGTGGTCGGTTTCTCAGAATTCTCATCACTCTAATTGCAGCTGAAGGAAGAAACGACTAATGCTCAGACACGACAACGACTGCGTTAACTTTTAACTTTCTTTTTTCTCTTGCTTAAGAATGATTTTGATATTTCTCAGGATTTAGACAAACAATATTCATGCTGAGATTCTCCTTAGTTTCCAAATGTAGATATTGCAGAGGGATCAAATTTAGATATGTTCTAATCTATCAATCTATCTACCCATATATAGATAGATATATACATACGTACACACACACACACACACACACACACACACACACACACATATATATATACACACACACATATATATATATATATATATATATATATATAAACATATGTATGCGTATGTGTGTACATATATAAACACACACACACACACACACACACACACACATATATATATATATATATATATATATATATATATATATGTATATATATATATATATAAACATATGTATGCGTATGTGTGTACATATATAAACACACACACACATAAATATATATATATATATATATATATATATTTCTATGTATATATATATATATATATATATATATATATATATATATATATGTATATGTGTATATAAGCATATATATATACTTACATATATATATATGTATATTTATATATAAACATACATATGTATATTTCTTTGTGTATATATGTATATGTATATATATGTATATATTTACATATATATATAAATATATATATGAATATATATATATAAATATATATATATATATATATATATATATATATATATATATTTCTATGTATATATACGTATATGTATATATAAGCATACATATATATACATACATACATATATATATGTATATATATATATATATATATATATATATATATATATATATATATATGTGTGTGTGTCTACACACACACAGACACACACATAATCACACACACACACACACACACACACACACACACACACACACACACACACACACACATACACACACACACACACACACACGCACACACATATATACATACACACGCACATATATATATATATATATATATATATATATATATATCAATGCGGTATTGCATTATTCCATCTTTCATATATATACCTCAGTATCTGACTTCGGTTTCGAATTTATAAATCAATTCCCACCGAGTGCCCACGGGGAGTGTGTGTAAAACCTCGCTATAATTACTCATGTATGAGTAGATAGGTAATGTCTATGGAAGCTAGTTATATCCTAGTTGCACACTCCTTTTAGTGGGTCGTGTGGCATGGTTTGGTTTAGTACTGGCCCTCCGGTCTCATAGCCGGAGTGACCTAGGTTCGAGGCCAGGTCAGGGAGGATTGTTATACACCTATATTAATGCGGTATTGCATTATTCCATCTCTCATATATATACCTCAGTATCTGACTTCGGTTTCGAATTTCTAAATCAATTCCCACCGAGTGCCCACGGGGAGTGTGTGTAAAACCTCGCTATCATTACTCATGTATGAGTTGATAGGTAATGTCTATGGAAGCTAGTTAGATCCTAGTTGCACACTCCTTTTAGTGGGTCGTGTGGCATGGTTGGTTTAGCACTGGCCCTCCGGTCTCATAGCCGGAGTGACCTAGGTTCGAGGCCAGGTCAGGGAGGATTGTTATAAACCTATATCAATGCGGTATTGCATTATTCCATCTTTCATATATATATATATATATATATATATATATATATATATATATGTATGCACACACACACACACACACACACACACACACACACACACACACACACACACACACACACACACACACACATATATGTAGTGTACGGCTGCGCACTCGCCGACTCTAAGGTTGATCTCGCCCGGACTGACATCGTCCTCGGGCGCCGAGTGGTTGAGGCCACATGCCTGCCTCCTCTACCACGGAACAAAGGACGCGGGGAACTCTGTGATGCTGCCATTGCCTCGGATGAGACGTCCCGCACGAGGCTGGTGCTTCACCCGCCATTTGCGCCTCGCTCACTTGACTCGAGTGCGACTTCATAAGCCGTGGCCAATGAAATACGAACCGCCAAAGACAGTGTTAAGAACTAATGTGAACATGGTTATAAAAATAACCAAAGAATGCATTTCATACCAAGTCTCGTTACCTGGATGGCGTTGAAGTCTCCGAGAAAAATAAAGATTTATTTATCTTCTAAGTCCGATTTCGTAAATAGATACGGTCCGAAATGCACAGTTTTCACGTAAATTGTGCATTACCAATTTTTCTAGGTATCCTTTCCTTTATTTATTAAAAAATATATATTCTATCTCTTTGGCGACGCTTCCAAAGTTTCAATATAACCCCTGAAGAGAGTAATGGTCGTTACATATTTTGTTTGTTTGTTTTTTCTCTCCCTCTCTCTTTTCATGGTGGTTCGGGTCCTTTGGGTTGTTTGGACTACCGAACTATCGGGTTGGTCTTCCGATACTTCGCGTATCTTCTTTTCGCGCTATGCTTAGGGCATGGCCTGGGGGGTCTTTTTTGGGTATAAATACCCCTGGTTTTGTGAGGGGAAGACAGTTCGGTCCTGACTTCTATGGTGAACAGTGGTGCCGCTCTCGGTATTGTACTCGCTTTGGATATACTTCGCTCTGGATTTACCTCGCTTTGGATTTACCTCGCTTCGCGCCAGGATTGACGTTTTTCGCAAGATAAGTATTCATATGGTTGTGTGTAGGAGACACCTGGTCTGTTGGACTTTGGCGTGTAACATGCTGCATTACTATTTGCAGGGTGCACTCTCTTCCACGAAATCCCAAAGCAGCACTTTGATTTCACAAAGGGTCAGAGTATAAAAGGACCACTCACATAGAGGGGACACTGCTTGAGGATCTGTACCTCCAGTGTGCCATTTCCTGTTTTAAGCCGAGTTATTTTTTTAACATCTAGTGTTGGTTCCCACGTGCATCACCCCCGCTGTGATTAAATTGGTGGTGTACGCATCTATCAAAATTTCTCATAACTGAATTATTTGTGGACCTCCCTAATGAGTGCAACTTGTTCAATAAATATCATACCGTCATAGAACTTTCACTCAGTCCCAGTCAGGAAAACAAATTACATCTGTGTTAAGTTCTGGTTCTGACTAAAGCTGAATGCTCAACGTTCTTGGGCTTGGGTCTCCTAAACAGCACATTGCTGGTTACTCTATATCGCAACCCTGAAAGACTGTAAAAAGGCTAAATGAATCAGAGTATATTAAGCTGATATCCTAGAATAGATCATAACTTTGCTACACCTGGGTTTTCACTTCCAGCAGGTGGATGCTCAAACCGAAGGGAAGAGGAACAATTCTATGATCTTGCATTTTCTTCCATACACGTCCATGCAGACGCTCTACGCTATCTCCTTTTTCACATTTACACACTTACACATCCAACATTCAGCACACATATTCTGTATTTTCCTTCCACCCTCTCCCATACAACATTCACACCCCCATACACAACACACACGGTTCCCGAACCTATTAATCGGGTGGTGGCAGCGTGCCGTAGGCCTGGAACCTTACATCTGTTCACTGCAGACGAGCCAAAACTTAACAAGACGCATAAAAATCTACTTGGTCTACGCCCCGCTCCAATATATTTATATATATATACACACACATATATACATATATATGCATTACACACACATACATACACACACACACACACACACACATACACACACACACACACACACACACACACACACACACATATATATATATATATATATATATATATATATATATATATATATATACATACATATATATACATTACACACACACACACACGCATATGTATTTATATATATATATATATATTTATATTTATATATATATATAT
>NC_061858.1:23217338-23222338 GCF_019202785.1 Penaeus chinensis
TGCCATGACAATCCCAAAATGGTATTTCAGGATTTTCCGGATCCGTCCCATTCCGCTACAAATGGTATGAGTGTTCGCAGCCAGCATTTCCCGCTACGGACGGCATCGATCGCGTTTTTCTTGAAATCCTGTCCTTACTTTGGACCTGTTTATGGTGCCCTGTTGATGTAGTTGTTAAGGAATGTTTGGATGAGAATGATGGTAATTATGATCGAAGGTAATGCTGCCGGTAATGAATGGTAATGGTGATATTCTTTGTAATAGAATAAACATGAGATAAGTTAACTGATATACGGGTAACACACACACACACACACGCGCGCGCGTACATGCAGATACAAGCATGAATCCATGCATGTACAGATACAAATGATTATCCCATGTCTGTGCCAACAAAACCATGTAGGACATTCTCTCCATGCTTATTATCAACTACGTTTTGGCTCAATCGCCCAGGAAATGTTCAAGTAAATAACAAAATGTCACAACACTGCAGCAAAACTAATCAAACAAATAGTAGCATAGGCCAAAGGAGTAATTTGTTGATATAAATAAACACCAGAGGGTGAGTGGGGCATCAGTGAGTGCAAAGCATATTCAGCTTATCACTATTATAACCGTGGGCTTCCTTCTGGTCCTCTGCTCCTTGATGTGAGGCCCTGGCATCACGTACAACTATAGGCCCTTGATATTGCACACTAGACTATACGAGTTAAGGATAGAGAATAATAGAATAGTATTATGATAAACCACACGATCTTTCCCACTTTCACAATTTCCTTCCTTTCCTTATATAGAATTAAAATCATCCCTGAAATTTCTTTTTCATATATATATTATATACTCACCTTGCACATCTAACTTAACTCTCATATACTACCAGATATTTACCAAAAGGTGCACTCTTTATTCAAGGACCCTCTGACTTTTGATAATAAAATTAAAGACTTTAATTATCTGTGCATGACCCTTTGCTTTCGTTTTTTTCCCCCGTGGTCCTGGTGTTTACGTATTATTCCGGGATTTCCTATCGTCGTAATGTTCCCTGATCCTTGAAATCTCGCCTTTAATGACAACCCTGCTGCCTTCCGCTTGACTGCAGGGATGGGTGTCTATTTCGTGCCTATCGCCCTTCTACTATGCAGAGTCTATGGGTCTTGGGTAACTTGCTGAAAAAGTGGTGTTGTGTTGCGTCATTGTACTTGTTTGGTGTGATTCATAGTGAACTTACTTTGCATGCTGCTGTTATGTGTAAACTCTCGGTGAGGGATCTTAGTTTCTGTTCATTTTCGTGTTTACAGAGTCATTTTGTTATCAATATGTCTTTAACATTCTTTTGTCAACGTAGCAATAGTCATAACAGTCTGTTATTTCTGTCATTTCATCTATAAACATCATTACTCCATTGCCATTCTGTCAATGCTTATTACCTGTTGATTGCTACAAATTTTATAGTACCATTTGATGTATTGTTCTGTCACACCATAATCTGTCTTTTGCGTCTCGTTTGGAAATATCAATGGTTGATAATCAATAAATGAATGAATAGGTAAATGAATAGATAAATAAAAACACATACACACACGTGTGTGTGTGTGTGTGTGAGAGAGAGAGTGTGAGTGAGTGGTTCATACGTATTATATTCACCTTGCACCTTCGTATCTTAACATTCGTTTCGATACATCAACGTACTGCAAATTAAGCGACATCAACAAAGCATGGTGATTCGATTCAGACAATTGGCAATCAGTACGAAATCACATCAAGCCAAGACAAAGAAATTAGGACTGCAGCTCGGCGCCCTGTCTCGAGGACTCATTCTTCACACATTCCATAAGCTTTCGACACAGGAGACACATAATTTCTCGAGGGACGGACTCCATTGTTGTGTCTCTAAACAAGGCAACAATAAGCTAAACAATGCTACACTCTCAGTCCAGTGGTCGTGCATAATATGGCAGTCGGTTTGTCAATAGACGTTTATTGGGTCCTGAGTGCTAGAGGTGGTTGGGGGGAGGGAGGGAGAGGAGAGAGAAAGAAAAGGAAGGGAGTAACGTAGGAAGAGAGCGGGAGAGAGAGAGAGAGAGAGAGAGAGAGAGAGAGAGAGAGAGAGAGAGAGAGAGAGAGAGAGAGAGAGAGAGAGAGAGAGAGAGAGAGAGAGGGAGAGAGAGAAAGAAAGAAACAGATATATATATATATATATATATATATAGAGAGAGAGAGAGAGAGAGAGAGAGAGAGAGAGCAGTGGTTCAGAAGGCAGAGGAAGCAAGAGCAAGCTGGCCGGAGAACTGTGCCTTTGCTCTGCCCCATTTATTTCCCTTGGACAAACAGCTTTTCGTGAATTGTTGATGATTATTACGAAGGTTTTGCGAACGTCAGATGATAATTTCTTGTGGAGGAAAGACGCCAGCGATAATCACGGGAATGCGAGGCCTCCTTGTTTGCACATCGTTAGCCATCGATACTATAAAACACTAAACGGCAAGAAATAACAATAACGCCGGTGATAATGATAATGCCATCGATAAAGGAAATGCATGGGGTAATACGTGTATTTCCTGGAGAGGCGTATATGTTACCACGGCGTAACAGGACCGGATGACACTCTAACAAGACTTACGAGTTAATTACCAGCTCCCTGACGCGATATTAAACTACACGTGTCACGGCCTCACTCATACTGCTTGAAAATTTTTGAAGCACTTCAGTTCTCTTGTCTCTACAGAAAGCACCTAATTTGTTTTCTCTTTTAGATCTTTTTTTTTTCTTCCTTTTTTACAATAATCATCTTTTCTCTTCTTTTTCTCCTGCAACTTTCTTCTAGAGATATTTCCTAACTTGTCAACATCTCCACGAAAAACGCCCTGTTCTTACTTCATCAGACTTCGAAATCTCTTAAAGCCTCCAAACTTCTGCCTCGGAGACACGAAGGGACATCCAAGGGGCTCAGTCAGCGGGCCTTCGAGGCGAGGTCGTCGGCGCAATCTGCCTGGGCCTTCCTCTCTGACACACGCGAGCGGGCTGGGACGAGCGAAGCTGGCTCGGGAAATTAGTTCGCTCTCTCTCTCTCTCTCTCTCTCTCTCTCTCTCTCTCTCTCTCTCTCTCTCTCTCTCTCTCTCACTCCCACTCCTTCCGTCTTTATCTCTCATCGTCTTTATTCTCGATCTTTGTATCTTTATCTTTCGCTCTTCCTCTCGCTCTCTTTCTCGCCCTCTCCCTCTCCCTTCCTCTCCTCTTCTTTGCTTCTCCATTATCTATCTATTTTCCCCATTCTCTCGTTATTAATATCTCACTCTGTTTCACACACAATTATTTTTTTCCCTTTTTTTCTTGTCCTGTCTCTGAAGTCTGCCACTCCCATTTCTTCTATCCCTTCGTTTATCAATTTATCTCTTTCTTTCTCTTCCCTCCTGTCTGTCTGTCTATCTCTGTCTCCTCTCTCTCTCTCTCTCTCTCTCTCTCTCTCTCTCTCTCTCTCTCTCTCTCTCTCTCTCTCTCTCTCTCTCTCTCTCTCTCTGTCTGTTTGTTTATCACGCTGTCTCTTTCTCCCCCCTCTCCCCTTCTCTCTCTCCCCCCCCATCCCCACCTCCCCCCTTTCTCTCTCTCTCGTATTCGTTTTCTTTCCAGGAATAATATTCAAGCCATTTTCCAGCATTCGGTCGCCACTTCGTTTCCCTCGTCGCCCACTCCCTCTGCCCCCCTTCCCTGTTCGATAACTGTGTCACGTTGCTCTTGCCTTTCGTCCTTTCTTTCTTGTTGTCTTTGGCAGTAGTAATTGCAATAGCAAATATCGTAAATAAATGAATAAATACAAACATATTGATGGTAATGGTAAATATAAATAGATGAATAAATAAGTAAATAGTAATTATAATAGTAAGAGTAATGGTGATAATGATAATGATGATAATAATAATGTTGATGATGATACTGATAGTAATGATGATGATGACAATAATATGAGTAATAATGATAATGATGATGATATTAATATTACTAACGATAATGATAAAAACAATAATGATTATATATTTATGATAATGATAATGATAACAGAGGCAACAACAACCATGATAATAATAAATAATAATAATGATAATTAGGAAAATGATGACGTGATGATATTACTACTGCTACTGCTACTACTACTACAAATAATATCAGCAAAGCACACACACACACACACAAATAAAAACAGCAGTGACAACTTTTAAGCAAAATATTGCTCTGTTCCTCCGACTGCAATTTCTGCTGCCACTACTGTTACAGGTCCAGCTGACCTTCCTGCTGCCGTATTTACACCATAATTCGTCAGTGATATCCAGTTCCAACACTTCAAGCTTTGTAGAGCAGAAAGGAAAGAGGAAGGGGATGGAGTAAAGGAAGAGGAGGACGAGGAGGGAGAGGAGGAAGAGGAGGAAGAGGAGGACGAGGAGGGAGAGGAGGAAGAGGAGGAAGGGGAGGAAGACGGGGAAGAGGAGAAAAAGAGGTGGAAGGGGAGGAAGGGGAAAGAGAGTAGAGAAAGAGGCGAAAGAAGAGGAAGGAGGAAGAGGAGAAAAAAGAGGAATATGATAGTGGTGGTGATAGTGGTGACAGACGTCGGTAATTGTGACTGTGATGATAGTGACAGTCATGATTATGAGGAGGAGGAACAGACACGAGTTGAAGGGAGGAAAACTAAGATTCAATGGCTAAGAAAGGAGAAGTGGCGGAGGTGGAGAAATAGGAGGAGGAGAAGGACGTAGATGCAAGAGGAGGGGAAGGAGGAAGATAATACGAAGAGGAAGGAAGAAGGTCGACAGAGATGATGAAATATGTGACGTGACTTCGGAAACGCTACGAGGAGGCGGAGGAGAGCAGGACAGGGAAAAGAGATTGAAGGAAGGAAGGGGTTGGAAGAGGACGAAGAGAGGAAAGGGGAGGGAGGGAGGGAGGGAGGGAGGGAAGGAGGTAAGGAGGGAAAGAGGAATGAAAGAAGGGAGGGAAGGGGAGAGGG
>NC_061858.1:23237338-23242338 GCF_019202785.1 Penaeus chinensis
TATATATATATATACATATATAGAGAGAGACACACACACACACGCTGTGCATATGAATAATTTTTCATTAGATTGGGCCTCTCGTAATTTTATAAAAATACTCACAGCCACCCACTAACAATTCTAAAATTGCATTCATAAATGCTAATATCTATGCACAACTTTTAAGACATTGCTATCACGTTCTAACAAATACCTTTAACTACTAAAAATGTACATGGATATGGCCCAGCTTGGGAAGGTGTTTAGGTGTGCGTAGCGTCCATTCGATGCATGTGACGGATCAGGGGGAATATCAGGCTGGAGCGTGGGTGTGATACATGGCCAAGCCTGTGAAGAAGGCCCCAAAGGGGATGAATAGATGGTGTATGATAGGTTGTGAATTGGTTCATGTATTTTGGGTCGAGTCAACCTTGAAATCAGTCATAGAATCGGCGCTTACTGAAAATATAATGGAGTTACCCTAGTACTGAATTTACAATACAAAATATATTGAAAGCACACTCTCCCACAAAAGTCCAGAGACTACCATTCTCACTCCAGTTTGGAGTCTTTCCTGCCTCTTGTCAGTGCTGCCCTTGAGTGCCAGCCGCAACTTTGACAGTTCCAGAATTCTTCCAAGTTAAGTGGTTGTGCGGACTTGAGTATGTTGAGGTTGGAGTGGGTCAGCTGAGGCCTTGAATAAAGTACCTCTATGTTTTTTCTCCCTAAAATAACTGTTCACTGTCAGACATCGTATAGTGTAGCTTCACACAAACATTTTTTTTTTCAATGTTCCATTTATATTTTTCCAGGTTGCAACTGAGCTCAAGACTTTGCGTGAGATCCTTTAACACGAGCCAATCCTCGGGGCAACTGATTCTGTTTGGGCTGGAGAAGAAAACAAAACTCATTTTCAGGCTTGCTCCTAACATAATTGTTAGCTATTAACTTTTTCATTATACATCTAATGTCCTTTCTTACAAGTATATAGTATGGTGTTATACCTAATTTTCAAAGCGAAGTGCAACCAGGGGAGGTTCGTTCTGCCCTGGGTCTCCTTGGGTCAGGAACCAAGCCATCTCGCTGTTTCTCGCTATCTTGATATAATCAAAATACATGTATTCGTGCGTTGCATAAATGCCATACTGGCTTGTATTTATGTTTCTGATTCTTACATGTCTGTAAGTTTTCCAGAGACAAGAAAGTCCTCTCTTTACTGGTGACAGAACTTTTATCTTGTCTTTAACCACTGATTTTACGAGTCATTTATCTCTTTGGCAAAAACAAGTTCTTATGATATTTATGATCCCATAAACCAAAGTTTTCCTTTGTCAGATGTACAGTTTATTGATACTTTCATGTGATGTTTTTCTCCTTGCTGTTCGGTCTGATAATGATTTTTAGGTGATAACATTCTGACAGGAATTCACTTATCATAACAAAAGACATAAGTTGAGTACCTACCTGGCAGAGGAGGTACCATGATCTTGCAAAATTCTTCTTTCTCTGAAAAGACAAAATATCAAAGAAAACTCACACGCAAACCGGAGTTTAAGTTGCAGTGCTTACCTTCTTTGAAAAATGTTAGCTTTCCTCTGTTGATACTTATTCAACTAGTAAACATGAAAATATTAATTCTTGCAAGCCACTATGTAGATACTGAAGTTCCGTATCACAAAGTGAATTCACATTTCCTGGCACAAACACACGTCTTTTATCCTTTCTAACCTCCCTTTCCCAAACTTACTCTCACATTTACATATATACCGTATTCCCTACATATTAAACGGGCGGTGGCAGCATTCCCGAGGGCACTGCTTTCCACGTATACACTCTTTCGCACATATACCCATTTAGACATATACTTGCTGGAGTTTTCTTACGTTGTACCCAAAGCCACGGTCCTTGCCTAAGTGTCCCGTTCTGCTACATTAGGACTTCTTCCAGGCAAAGGTTGCATGCGGTGAGATGCATTTCATAACCAGTGATGCCATTAAAAAATATTTATATATTCTATTCCCATGTGTGAGTGTGTGTGTGTGTGTGTGTGTGTGTGTGTGTGTGTGTGTGTGTGTGTGTGTGTACATATACAGAGAGAGAGACACTAGAACGGGATTAATATTTAAACCTTGATATTATACAAAAAACCTCTCTAGTCTTAACTGAGTAATCACAACAATATACATACACACACACACACACACACACACACACACACACACACATATATATATATATATATATATATATATATATGTGTGTGTGTGTGTGTGTGTGTGTGTGTGTGTGTGTGTGTGTGTGTGTGTGAATGAATATATATTTATGTGCATGTATATATATGTATAAACATATATGCTAGCATGTGTGCGCGTTCTTCAGTGTAAGTAAATTTACACCCGCGTGTATTTGTATCAGAATGGCTGCGATGAAATGGAAAAGGAAAGCAAACACGTTTTTCCCTTGCCTAGAATAAGCCTGAATGTAATACAGCCCCAGATAAGCGAGTTGAATCGACATCATAAAAGAGAGGCAGAGAGAAAGGGAGGGACACGGGGGTAGGGGGAGGGGAGGGGTGGGGGAGGACACGGGGAAAGAGCACAAACTGCATTTTGTATCAACTTTCCTCTCGAAATAAAAATAAAATGTTTGTTTACCGCTCGTGAAGAGTGTCCACATTTCCATAAACGTTTTTCACTGCCGAATTTTTCATATGGAATTCAACGTTTGGCCAGATAGCGACAGAGACCCAAAATATAAAATGAATAAATATAAAAAATGAAACAGGTGTAAGAATTAGACACAAAGCAAACACGAATATTTTAAATTCAATTGATTAAAAACTGCGGCCGAAAGGCGTCGACTGCTGATTCACAAGGCTTTGAGTGCTGCCTCCTTCCGCAATGGCTCATTGGTTTACCATTTGAACTTCGACCATTTTTCGTTCGTTTATTCATTCATTTGTTCAGTTTTGGTTTCACGTCCTCGTACGTTTTTTTGTTCGTCCATTTATCAATTCGTTCACTTGTTCGGTTTAATTGTATATATATATATATATTTATTTATTAAATTGTGATGATGATGATAATGATGACGACGATGATTAAGGTGGTGACGGTAATGGTAAGCGTAATTATGATGGTGATTACTGTTTTGTAATTGCGTCATTAATATCTAAAAGTATATTGTTATTTTTTTTTTATTGTCGTTTTTATCATCAGCATTACCATTACATTCAGCATTACTAGGATTGGCAAAATTATTATAGTATTATTAGTAGCAATATCATTATCATGATGTGTTTAGGATTATCGTTACTGTTACTGCAGACACCGTCCTTGTTTCCATAATATTATTTTCAATTACGTGAATAGTAATACAGATAGTTCTGTAGCAGGATGCAATTTTAACAAAACACAGGCCATGACCCATGAAATTGGATGTCTTTCTAGATTTAAAAAAATCGTAAATGTTTGTTCATTCACTTATATCCCTGCCTTGAAATTGGAGTTGTTGCAAGGAAAAGACAAAAGCCATGCAGTATACAAAAAAGAGTATTGAATATAAATATATTAATCTATAATTAAGCTGAAGATAAATTAATTTCAAGTAAGGTAAAATCTAAAATATGTGTACATCTTATGAGAAACACAGTAATATGGACTGTAATGGTCAACAATAACTATGACTTTTTGTTTTCTCTCTCCCTCTCTCTCTCTCTCTCTCTCTCTCTCTCTCTCTCTCTCTCTCTCTCTCTCTCTCTCTCTCTCTCTCTCTCTCTCTCTTCCTTCTTTTCCCTGTGACTTGATAAAATAAAGCTCCTTCTCTTCTAACTGTCCATTGGCTCTTATGGAGGTCGAACGACGCCTGGAGAATTTCCAATTAGGTCCTTGCTAAACGGTTCTTCTAAAGAGAAGTGAATTCTATGTATTCCGAAAAGTGCATTCTGGATTCTTTGCCCCGTTGTTCTGGAATGCATTTTCAAGATTGCTTTCGATGTTTCTTTGTAAAGGATTTTATGTGGCTTATATTCTGCTTGATAACTTTTTATTATTGTTGTGTTTATCATCACCATCATCATCATAATCATCACTATCATCATCACCATCATCATCATATATATATATATATATGTGTGTGTGTGTGTGTGTGTGTGTGTGTGTGTGTGTGTGTGTGTGTGTGTGAATGAATATATATTTATGTGCATGTATATATATGCATAAACGTATATGCTAGCATGTGTGCGCGTTCTTCAGTGTAAGTAAATTTACACCCGCGTGTATTTGTATCAGAATGGCTGCGATGAAATGGAAAAGGAAAGCAAACACGTTTTTCCCTTGCCTAGAATAAGCCTGAATGTAATACAGCCCCAGATAAGCGAGTTGAATCGACATCATAAAAGAGAGGCAGAGAGAAAGGGAGGGACACGGGGGTAGGGGGAGGGGAGGGGTGGGGGAGGACACGGGGAAAGAGCACAAACTGCATTTTGTATCAACTTTCCTCTCGAAATAAAAATAAAATGTTTGTTTACCGCTCGTGAAGAGTGTCCACATTTCCATAAACGTTTTTCACTGCCGAATTTTTCATATGGAATTCAACGTTTGGCCAGATAGCGACAGAGACCCAAAATATAAAATGAATAAATATAAAAAATGAAACAGGTGTAAGAATTAGACACAAAGCAAACACGAATATTTTAAATTCAATTGATTAAAAACTGCGGCCGAAAGGCGTCGACTGCTGATTCACAAGGCTTTGAGTGCTGCCTCCTTCCGCAATGGCTCATTGGTTTACCATTTGAACTTCGACCATTTTTCGTTCGTTTATTCATTCATTTGTTCAGTTTTGGTTTCACGTCCTCGTACGTTTTTTTGTTCGTCCATTTATCAATTCGTTCACTTGTTCGGTTTAATTGTATATATATATATATATTTATTTATTAAATTGTGATGATGATGATAATGATGACGACGATGATTAAGGTGGTGACGGTAATGGTAAGCGTAATTATGATGGTGATT
>NC_061858.1:23249838-23254838 GCF_019202785.1 Penaeus chinensis
TTCATATTGGTTTCTTCTTCTTCAACAGCTCCCAAAAAGCGCTTTTTTATTTTATTTTTTTATTATTTCTTTGCTAACTCTGCGGCCCGATTGCCAAGGCTGCCCTCTCGTGGTTCCGTTTATCTTTCTCCCCTTTTTAATCTCTCTATCCTCGTCCTGCTGTCACTCTGTCTTCACTCTTCACCTTTTCTCTTTCCCACTCATCTATCCTTTTTCTCTCCTTTCTCCATTCTCCGTCTCTCTCTCTCTCTCTCTCTCTCTCTCTCTCTCTTTCTCTTTCTCTCTCTCCCTCCCTCTCCACCCCCCCCCTCTCTCTCTCTCTCTCTCTCTCTCTCTCTCTCTCTCTCTCTCTCTCTCTCTCTCTCTCTCTCTCTCTCTCTCTTTCTCTCTCTCCCTCCATCTCTCTCCCTCTCTCTGTCCCCCCCCTTCTGTTTTTCTGTCGTTTCTTTCTTTTCCTTCTTTTTCGTCGGGAAGGCGAGGGGAGAGGAATTTTTGAGAGCCCTTAATTGTCCCAGAAGACTTTTCACCACGAATAACTGGAGTTTTAAAGGATTTTTTCTTTCTGAATATCCGTGGAACTTGTGGGTTAGTTTGCTACTTTGATGAATGGAAAAGCTATCATTGATCCGTATCAGATGAAAGTTTTTCGAGTTTCAGTGTGGATGATGTCACACACACACACAGCATATACATACATACATACACACACACACACACACACACACACACACACACACACACACACACACACACACACACACACACACACACACATACACACACACACACACACATACACACACACACACACACTCACACACACACACACAGCATATACATACATACATACACACACACACACACACACACACACACATATATATATGTATATATATATATATATATATATATATATATATATATTTGTGTGTGTGTGTGTGTGTGTGTGTGTGTGCGCGCGCGTGTGTGTGTGTGTGTGTGTGTGTGTGTGTGTGTGTGTGTGTGTGTGTGTGTGTGTGTGTGTGTGTATGCGCGTGTATACATGTTTGTGACATTCATCTCCACACAAACGTACAGATATACATATAAGCATTATTATTGCTTTACCTGATTATTCACCTCTTCTTGCAATACTTAGCAAGAGCTATGTTTTGCTGTAACACTTTCTTGTTCACCGCGGGTTGTCACTTGCTAAACATGCTTTATACCCATCTTTAGATCACTGTAGAACATGACAGACCAGCGGAGAGCCAAGGAGCAGCACCTCGCTCCTCGAGCAGCCGCACTCCACCATTACTCAAGACGTATTGGTTGTCTACCTTAAACCCAAAGCTCGCCACCTACCATACCCTTGTAGGGCACTATCGGGCCTCATACAACACACACACACACACACACACACACACACACACACACACACACACACACACACACATATATACATGTGTGTATATGTATATATATGTATATATGTATCTCTCTGTTTTTGAGATAACCATGATGTGGTCCGCCAAGTCAAAGATCTTCTTGAAATCTATCAAGATGCTGGTGGCGAAGTCTAGGAAACTGACGAGGCAGTGTGTGGTGGAGGAGGAGCGCGATTTGCCGAGTGTCAACGCTGGGCGCGAGGTCCTGATAAGCCCAGTCGGCGACAAAGCTTTCTCTCAGCAGGCTGGGTAACGGAGTGATGCCGCAGGGTCGCAGTTCGTCGAGTGAGGCGGGGCTTAGGGTTTTCCCGATGGCGGTAACAAAGGTGGTCTTCCACTGTGATGGGCACTTAGACTGTTGAAATGAGGCGTTATCTCTGGAGGTAAGAGGAGTGGCAAGTTCCATGCGAACTCCTTGACGAGGCGCAATGGCAGGTCAATGTAGCTTTTTCCAGCTTCTAAAGCTGATTTAGCGTTCAGATCCCGCACTGCCGGGGATGGTAACCTGAGCCATCCTTGTACATAAATAGTTTGGAAACACAATAAACAGCCTTAATTTGATGACACCAAACTCAATTATTATCTTATAGTTCTTTGATATGGAAAATACCGTTTTTGCCATATTAACCATCTGAAGCTCATTTCCATTTAAAAAAGGCGATTAAAAATCAAGATGATTTTTCGGCGAAATTCTGAATGCGTGACACAGCATCATTTTACCAGAGGGAGAGGAGGGAAGGGGAGGAGAGGGGGGGGGGGGTGAGTGTTCCGAGCCGGCAATATTAACAGCAGGCCAAAGGTTGACACATTAAGGTCGTAATTCAATAAGGTCCCGGAGAGAGATATGGGAGAAGGGGAGGAATAAAGACCATTAGGGAAGATTTAGATGTTTCTTTTTTTCATTCCCGTCTCTATCTCTCTCCGTCTTTCCTTCTTTTTTCTTTTCCTTTTTAACTTCGTGACGATTTGGGTAATGCCTCGGCGCTAAACTTTAATATCCCCCCCGGATTCCGCCCTTCCGTACTAGTCCTCTAAGCCCGTGATGTATGGAGGGCCTGGAGGAGCCTTCCCCGCGGGATTACCCTGTAAGCTAAAAGCTGCTGCCATGCTCCTGCCGCGCACACGCGCGCCTTCTGAGCGCGGTGGCGGCGAGGCACGAACTTCTGCATGTGCAGGCACACATCATGCATACATATATACAAAAACATATAAATGTACCTATACATATACATATTCATGCACACACACGCGCACGCACGCACACACGTATGCACGCACGCACACACACACGCACGTATATACACATACACACACACATACATACATATATAATTATGTATATATTTGTATATATATATATTTGTATATATATATATATATATATATATATATATATATATATATATATATATATATATATATATATATATACTTTGCATACACTCACATCCGTCTGCTTGTAAACAGCGAGCTCCGTACCTCAGCATAAGGTCTCCTCCTCTGTCATAATCCATCACCATTCATCACCATTAAAGTCAAAGAGAAAAACCATCACATTCGTCTCCTTTTCCAAGGTACGCTCGAGTTCAAGTAGAAATCCGGATTTATATGTGCATACATACATAAATGCACTCACACACACACACACACAAACACACACACACACACGCACACACACACACACACACACACACACACACACGCACACGCACATACACGCACACACACACGCTCACACACACACACACACACATACACCCACACGCACACACACACATCTACACACATCTACACACACACACACACACACACACACATATATATGTATTCGTATATAGACATACATATACATATGTATATATATATATTTATATTTATATGCATATATATATTTGTATATGTATATATATGTATATGTATATGTATATGTATTTGTATATGTATATGCATATGTGCGGCGTAAAAGAGGTGTCTACTGAACGGCATCATCTCTCGCCCGGTGGGGTTTCCATCATGCAACGAGCGGAGCCAGGTCGCCAGCAAGCTATCGTGCAATCAACAAGCCAACCCAAAAGTCTGAATTTGAGGAAAAGTATGATCAGTGTTGGGACATGGAATTTGACCTTTGTGTGAACCTGGTAAGCTTTCCAACTGAAATGCAGAGAATGAATGTCAATATTATGGGTGTTTGTGAAACCAGGTGGACAGATTCAGGGACATTTATGTCGGGGGAAGACGGTGTCATCTAGTGGAGATGAACATGCTAAGGGAGTCGCAATCAGTTTAGATAAAAAGACATCTAAAAGTTTGATAGGAAACTGGGCCATCTCCGAAAGAGTCTTGTTAGTCAAAATGAAAACTAATCCAAGAAAGATTTAACTTATTCAAGTTCAACTTGAATAAGTGATAACGAAGAAGAGGAAATAAACACCTTCTATGATGACCTTGAAAAAGCTTCTCAACAATGCAAGTCTGATGATAAAACCATGGTAATGGGTGATGGATGAATACGAAATTTGGAGAAGAATCTCTGGAAGACAAAGGAATGAGAGAGGAGATAGATGGATTGGTGTAAAGAGCATTAATTAACAATAACCAATACATGGTTTAAGCACAGGAGGAAATATACTTGGAAAAGTGCACATGGTATAGCCAGAAATCAAAAAGACTGCGTTGCAGTGAGTAAGCGTTATCGTAATGCAATAAAACGATCAAAGACTAAGCCAGTCGCTGATGCTAACAGCGATCACAATCCAGTCATCTGCACCTTCCATGTACAACTAAAGAAAGTGATACAGCGGAAAGGCACAAAGTTAGACTACGCTATAGTGTTGGAGAATAAAGAAAAGAAAGAAAAGTACAATATTGGTCAGAAACAGGTATTAAGTCTCGGATGGAGAGGAAGGAAGAACTAAATGGGAAATGTTCAAAGAAGTAGTGGTGACATCAGCAAAAAGTAGTTATTCCTGAAAAAAAAAGGAACCGAAGAATCAAATATGGATGACAGAAGACATCCTAGATCTGATGGAACAGCGTCGACAAGTAAAGCTATGAAAAATACCAAGAATTGAATAGTACCATCAAGAAGAAATGTCAGCAAGCTAAGGAATCATCGGTGAAAAATGCTCCCGGATTGTGAAGCAAATAAACACTGCCCCAGGAGAAATACACAAAAACATTCAGGAAATATGTCAGAAAAGAGTGTGTACAACGACTGGTTGCATAAAATTAAAAGATGGACATATTATCATGGGAAAGGAAGAGATCATAAAAAGGTGGATGGAATATATCACTGAATTGTTCAACGACGAACAGCTGTACATCGGATGAAAAATAACAGGCTAGATGCGATCAGCGTGGAATTGGTGAAATGTTTGGAAGATTTCGGAGTAAAAAAGCTGACAGAGGTAACGAACGAAGAGTATGAATCCGGAGAAATACCCAGCGAGTTAGGCAAATCTATCGCAATAGCTTTACCCAAAAAGCCCGGGGCTCTGTTGTGTGAGTTACACAGAACAATTAGCATCATGATAAAATAATAAAAGTTCTACTTCAGGTACTGACGGCATGCGC
>NC_061858.1:23292338-23294838 GCF_019202785.1 Penaeus chinensis
TGCTTTTCGGGAATAGGGCAGCTCAATTGGTTGACTGAACCTTGCGCTTTAGGTATTTTCTTGCCTGGGTGTCTCTCACCAGGTTTCCTATTCCCCAAACTGGAAGATGTTTGGATCTGAAATGGATAACCACCTAGGATAATAATCAACAGTTGTGCATGTTTCCAGGATAATTAAGGATTCGAAAGTGCACCAATGACATTAACCCATCCTTTAATGGTAATATCGCCATATGAAATACTTGCATGCATGGAACCAAGACAAAGTTCAAGGTTCACTGCAGATTTCAGATGATTGACATTCATGACTAGTGCCTTTAAAGGTTGAGGACCGCAGCATGAACTGTTTGCTCGTGTCCAGAATAACTTTTAAAACGCCTGAGTGTTGACCAACTTGAATAAGTGGGATGGTTGATGGTAGAGAACATTGTTTGTTACTGACCTGATGCTTGCTGTGCTGTGAGCGTTGCTGTGATTGATGCTGCACCTGTTTCATCAGCTGATTGCAATATCTTTTCTAGTGTTCAATAATGCCACATCTGCCATATTTAGCATCTTTAACTGGGCATTTCTGACCAATGTGTGGAAGAGTATGTCCACATCTGCAACAAACTTTGCTTGTTAAAGGGTTATTTGCTGAGTTTGTTACTGATCTCCTTTAGATACACAGTTTTGCTTGTGATCCATTAATCTTAGCATCTCACCAATGAGCCGGACACAGTAAAGCAAACTGCTTAGCTTGAGGCAGCTTATCTAGATCAACAATAGCAACATAATCCATCCATTAAATGCAAGCCATGACATGCTGTTTCGGAATTCGTGCTAGAAAGTAGTGGAGAAGCAACGGCAGTCACGGCAGACTCAGGGGCGAGTGTACTACTTCCAACCGTCTGTGCAGCCTGGAATGCATTGAGGAGTAATTGGAAACGTTCTTCCTCTTTTCTTGGCTGTTCTGCCTCCTCCAACATTATCTTCATCATCTTAATGATAGCCTCTGTGGTAACAGTAGCCGTCGCAGAGGTGTCATGAGACATCGTGGAGGATGATGCAGTACATGGTGAAACAGACGCATAATATGGACGTGGCGGGGCTATGGGGGCAAGGTAGGGTAGGGATGGTGGTGTCGATTTTCTGTCTTTCTTATTGCCTTTCATGGTGCTAGCGCGTGAGCTCGTAGAGCCAAGCTACGTAACAAAGAGTGCGCAGTTAACTGATCGGTCACCCGCAAGAGCTGCTCTGTAGATGCTTAATAAGTGTAACCACAGATGCGAGAGGAAATGTATATTGTTGCGGTCCCGCCTTTATTCATAAAAAAACGGGGTATATCGTACGAACAGGACCGGCAAACACATCGCAAAAACACTTCACAGATCACTGCACTTGTCACTGCACAATCACTCCAAAGTTGCAGATAAACAGGGAAACAAATTTCAATGTACTTCATAGGGGTCCACCATGCAGGTGTCTCGCATGTGGGATGCACACGATATGTTTTCAGTCATTACTAGCCTTATTTCATTGCGCCATGATTGGTATATGACGCTAAGTGGTCATGAGGGTTAATTTGTCTACTTGAAAGATTTCATAAGATTTACTGTTAAAGGTCAATCATGTTTTACGAATAATTATGGAAGGAAATGGAGGCTTTTAAATATCCAGCTGCGATGCGTCAGATTGACGTGATGGCATAGAGTAACAGGTACTTTTACGGGATCACACTTCAGTTACACATCCTAGCTTGCTAACTGATAATGTTACATTGCAATTATTCTTCAACTCCTTGGCAATACACTGTAATAAAATTAAGTATGATACAAATATGCATACATTAGATATAACATCAATCTCACAGTAATGATAATGATAATAATAATATTGCAACTAACAACAACAATAATAATAGTAATAGCAACAAGAATAATAATAACAGTAACAACAATAATAATGATAATAACAGCAACAGGAACAACAATTATAATAAAAGTAATAATTATACTACTACTACTACTACTAGCAACAATAATATTATTATTATCAATATTGTTATTGCTATTATTATTAAAAATATTACTACTATTACTACTACTACTACTACTTCTCCTAATGATAATGATAATAAACACGATGATAATGGGAATAACAATAACAACGATTATAATATGATAATAATGATGACAATAAGAAAAATAACAACAATAATAATGCTAATAGTAGTGATTACAATTATTACTGATGTAATGACAAAACTAAAGACAATATTTTCTCATTATTATCGTTACTATCACTGCTATTACATTTGTTATGGTCATCACCACAACAGTAGCATTAATAATAAATACCACCATTAGCATTACTACAATTACGACTACTGTTGATGCTATACTATAAAATTAGTGCGAATTGTGCAGGTTCAATTTGGGACTCATTATTTTGGACAGAGATAAAGAAAAACAAAAATCACGAGAAACAAATATCAGCATTTACTTGAAGTCGGAAAAAAT
>NC_061858.1:23329838-23334838 GCF_019202785.1 Penaeus chinensis
ATTTTCTCATACACACAATATAAAAACAAATGATAAAGATAAAAATATAAAAATACAGAAAAAATTATAAATCAACAAAATAATTAATGAAATGTTATAATCACCCCTATTATATTTCACTTTGTGACCAATAATTGTTTGCAATGTTCACACTTTTCACACATCTCACGTAACGTCCGAGTGTTTGTCTCTTCAGCCTCACTCTTCTTAATCTTGCTGATCTCGCCTCTCGCCTCTCGCCTCACGCTTCACGCCTCACGCCTCACGCCTCACGCCTCACGCCTCACGCCTCACGCCTCACGCCTCACGCCTCACGCCTCACGCCTCACGCCTTACGCCTCTCGCCTCACTCCTGGCATCTAGTATGAGACTGGCACCAGTCTCATACTAGATGGCGGAATTACCGGTATTTGTGCTTTCCCGGTTAATGCAAATCCCCAGTCCTCTTTTAAGTGTAATTTGCGGAGTGCCCTCACATCACTAATATAGTCTTTCCACTCTTCCCGGTTAACACTTGATTTACATAGATTGTACATTACCGGCCATACCTCTGCCACCTTTGATAACACATCAATTCCTAACAAACAACTGTAACTCTCTCCCACCCTATCACAAACCAAGACTACTGCCTCAACCTTAGCCCCACAGATTTCAATTGAAACTTGTATACTACCTCTACACGGTATTAAACCACCGCCTACTGACCTAATGCTAATTCTAACCGGTTGCAGCTTTATCCCACATGGTCGCAAATAGTATTCATAAACTTCAGAACTAATTAAAGAAACTTCCGCCCCGGTATCGCACAAACCAACAACATCTACCCCTTCAATATTCACAGTTACCCTTGGGCTGCTTGCTTTCCTATGTCTCATTTCTATTCTTTTTACCACTGGATAGCCTGCTTCCTGTCCGCCGCTTGTGACGCGTTCTTGCACGTTGCTACTGCTAGGCCCCTTGGGTTGGCGGTTTATACTCCCACTGAGCCTCACTAGTTTTCCGCTGCTGTATCGGTCAGCACTTGGCGAGTCACCCCTGACTTAACGTTATTTGTAGTTTCGTCACCTTGAGTTTGCAAGTTCCTTCCATAATACCTATCTCTGAAACTCCCTTCTGGGCACCATGCAATAATATGACCCTTTTTACCGCATCTATAACAAATTCTCTCTCTTTCTTTCGAATTCTTTCTTTCATTCATTTCTTCGTCCTTCCCATCTTCATCTCTTCTTTGCGAGAAAGATTTCCACTCATGCTCTTTCATTGCTATCCACTCTATCCACTCATGCAACGGCTCATCTGGCCTCTGTTCCATCCTCCTCTTAAGCTTTAATCCCAATGCTGACTCTCTCATATTCCTCGCCACACATTCTCCGATCATTCTACGATCTATTTCATTTCCACTTTGCTTAAGGCTTTCACTCATCCCCAATAATACGTCTAAAAATTCCCACACACTCTCATGCTTCCCTTGCTTTCTACCTGCCATTCGTTCGTATAAATCCCAAACAGATATTCTTTTCCCATATACCTTCACCAATTCTTCCATAATTTCTTCTACGCTATGCCAATCCTGTTTATGATTATGCAATCTCTCTGCCGCCGATCCCTCTATGTGATTCATCACAAACCTAACTTTATCCTCCTCATTTCCGACTAACTGTCCCAGTGCTCGGTTTGCTTTCTTGATCCATCTCTCAACATCCCCCCTTCCTGTATATACTTCTAGTGCTGGATCTTTCCGAATAATGGAAGGAGAATTGACTTGCCTATGCTGAATACTAGCCAAGTCTTCTAAGATTTCCAAAGTCCTATTCCACCTAATTGTTTCCTCATTATTACTTTCTACTCTACTTGATTCCGCCGTCGGTACTTCCCAATTTCTACTTTGATGTGCACAGCCTCCATCCCGTTCCCCCGATCGGATTTCTCGATATATCAGAAATAACAAATGCAGTAACAGTAATCCCACAATTAACCCTAATAAACCGCAAATGTGCTCCCCTGTCTCCATTCTTCAACACCAATTATTAAATATGAGCAGTCGAGAGGAAACGCTCTGCTACCAATTGTAAAGGTTGCAAATTCGATCTTAATTACTGGCCTGGGCCCTCCACCAGTACAACCTTTTGCGGATCACCTCTACTTCGTTGCTCAGTTTTAACAATTGGTCTTAAAGGAGACACTATTATTATCCAGATTTATTTTCTCATACACACAATATAAAAACAAATGATAAAGATAAAAATATAAAAATACAGAAAAAATTATAAATCAACAAAATAATTAATGAAATGTTATAATCACCCCTATTATATTTCACTTTGTGACCAATAATTGTTTGCAATGTTCACACTTTTCACACATCTCACGTAACGTCCGAGTGTTTGTCTCTTCAGCCTCACTCTTCTTAATCTTGCTGATCTCGCCTCTCGCCTCTCGCCTCACGCTTCACGCCTCACGCCTCACGCCTCACGCCTCACGCCTCACGCCTCACGCCTCACGCCTCACGCCTCACGCCTCACGCCTCACGCCTTACGCCTCTCGCCTCACTCCTGGCATCTAGTATGAGACTGGCACCAGTCTCATACTAGATGGCGGAATTACCGGTATTTGTGCTTTCCCGGTTAATGCAAATCCCCAGTCCTCTTTTAAGTGTAATTTGCGGAGTGCCCTCACATCACTAATATAGTCTTTCCACTCTTCCCGGTTAACACTTGATTTACATAGATTGTACATTACCGGCCATACCTCTGCCACCTTTGATAACACATCAATTCCTAACAAACAACTGTAACTCTCTCCCACCCTATCACAAACCAAGACTACTGCCTCAACCTTAGCCCCACAGATTTCAATTGAAACTTGTATACTACCTCTACACGGTATTAAACCACCGCCTACTGACCTAATGCTAATTCTAACCGGTTGCAGCTTTATCCCACATGGTCGCAAATAGTATTCATAAACTTCAGAACTAATTAAAGAAACTTCCGCCCCGGTATCGCACAAACCAACAACATCTACCCCTTCAATATTCACAGTTACCCTTGGGCTGCTTGCTTTCCTATGTCTCATTTCTATTCTTTTTACCACTGGATAGCCTGCTTCCTGTCCGCCGCTTGTGACGCGTTCTTGCACGTTGCTACTGCTAGGCCCCTTGGGTTGGCGGTTTATACTCCCACTGAGCCTCACTAGTTTTCCGCTGCTGTATCGGTCAGCACTTGGCGAGTCACCCCTGACTTAACGTTATTTGTAGTTTCGTCACCTTGAGTTTGCAAGTTCCTTCCATAATACCTATCTCTGAAACTCCCTTCTGGGCACCATGCAATAATATGACCCTTTTTACCGCATCTATAACAAATTCTCTCTCTTTCTTTCGAATTCTTTCTTTCATTCATTTCTTCGTCCTTCCCATCTTCATCTCTTCTTTGCGAGAAAGATTTCCACTCATGCTCTTTCATTGCTATCCACTCTATCCACTCATGCAACGGCTCATCTGGCCTCTGTTCCATCCTCCTCTTAAGCTTTAATCCCAATGCTGACTCTCTCATATTCCTCGCCACACATTCTCCGATCATTCTACGATCTATTTCATTTCCACTTTGCTTAAGGCTTTCACTCATCCCCAATAATACGTCTAAAAATTCCCACACACTCTCATGCTTCCCTTGCTTTCTACCTGCCATTCGTTCGTATAAATCCCAAACAGATATTCTTTTCCCATATACCTTCACCAATTCTTCCATAATTTCTTCTACGCTATGCCAATCCTGTTTATGATTATGCAATCTCTCTGCCGCCGATCCCTCTATGTGATTCATCACAAACCTAACTTTATCCTCCTCATTTCCGACTAACTGTCCCAGTGCTCGGTTTGCTTTCTTGATCCATCTCTCAACATCCCCCCTTCCTGTATATACTTCTAGTGCTGGATCTTTCCGAATAATGGAAGGAGAATTGACTTGCCTATGCTGAATACTAGCCAAGTCTTCTAAGATTTCCAAAGTCCTATTCCACCTAATTGTTTCCTCATTATTACTTTCTACTCTACTTGATTCCGCCGTCGGTACTTCCCAATTTCTACTTTCATGTGCACAGCCTCCATCCCGTTCCCCCGATCGGATTTCTCGATATATCAGAAATAACAAATGCAGTAACAGTAATCCCACAATTAACCCTAATAAACCGCAAATGTGCTCCCCTGTCTCCATTCTTCAACACCAATTATTAAATATGAGCAGTCGAGAGGAAACGCTCTGCTACCAATTGTAAAGGTTGCAAATTCGATCTTAATTACTGGCCTGGGCCCTCCACCAGTACAACCTTTTGCGGATCACCTCTACTTCGTTGCTCAGTTTTAACAATTGGTCTTAAAGGAGACACTATTATTATCCAGATTTATTTTCTCATACACACAATATAAAAACAAATGATAAAGATAAAAATATAAAAATACAGAAAAAATTATAAATCAACAAAATAATTAATGAAATGTTATAATCACCCCTATTATATTTCACTTTGTGACCAATAATTGTTTGCAATGTTCACACTTTTCACACATCTCACGTAACGTCCGAGTGTTTGTCTCTTCAGCCTCACTCTTCTTAATCTTGCTGATCTCGCCTCTCGCCTCTCGCCTCACGCTTCACGCCTCACGCCTCACGCCTCACGCCTCACGCCTCACGCCTCACGCCTCACGCCTCACGCCTCACGCCTCACGCCTCATGCCTCTCTTCACTCGCCTCTCGCCTCTCGCCTCTCGCCTCACGCCTTACGCCTCTCGCCTCACTCCTCCCGCGTGCGGTTTCGTACGGGCGTACTTGTGACGTGGCACGACACTTTTCCACTCCACACCAGAAACCCTGTTAATTGTTATAAGCCTATATTTATCTTCGTTCTTTACTTTATTTTGTGTTCTTTTGTCAATAGATGTTTTTCAAGTTTTATAACAACTTTTGCTTTCCTTACCGAGGATGTTTCAGATACGCTAGTGGCTG
>NC_061858.1:23354838-23359838 GCF_019202785.1 Penaeus chinensis
CGCAGAAAATGACCCCTGAGCCTTGTTTCAATAGAAATTCGGTGGCCATGAGTATTCCTGCCAACTCGGTTTGCATAGTGCTAGCCCAGTCATGAACCCTCCTACAATCCTGGTGCTGCAAAATATTGTTTTTATATACAACAAAAGCGCATCCTGCTCTGCACCCAGACTGCAAGGATCCGTCAGTGTAGCATTCATATACATTGGAAAGAGTGTCTAGATGCTCATTTATACTTGCAAGTGCATACTGTTTAAGTATAGCAGGGGGGGCACTGTCTTTTTTGGGGGCAGTCGTATAATATACACTTAGGTCCGACATTTTCCACGGTGGTACAGAACGTCCATGTAGGGTCTTAGTTATGGGAATGTTCAGCTGAGCTAAGTGTTTACACGTCACTTGTAACCATGAATTTGAGTATGAATCGGTGTTGTTATTCAAAGTTAGCTCTTCTATTCTGTGTTTTAGTTGTCTTTGGAACTCTGTACAATGGAGGGGTTCTCTAATTGATTTGACACTAAATGTGGTATTTATGTATAATATTCTTTCATAAACAGAAGGCAAATTAAGTTCTGTTCTCATATTCACAATCCTTGTTGTTCTAGGGGCACCAAGAATGATCCTCATGGCTTCATTTTGGACACTTTCTAGACTAGTCAGCTCTGATTCCTTGAACGATACTAGGTGCAACGCATGGTAATCTATGACCGACCTTATGTATGACAAGTAAAAGATTCTCGCAATATTGACATTAATACCATGGTCTTTGCCGACAAGTGTCTTAAGTGGCTTCAGTCGCTCCCACAGCCTTTTCTTCAGGTTTCTAATGAACTCTGAATCATTAACAATCACCCCAAGGTATTTGTATTGATGGCAGAGATCTAGCTCAACGTCATCTATATGAAACCTTGGCAGAGGGATTGTCTGTGGGTTAAGTGCCTTTGTTTTTTCAGATGAAATTATCAAGCCACACTCAGTAGCCCTTGCAGAAAGTATATCTAGAATCTCTTGCATTCTCTCCTCGGATGAGGATTTAATACAAATATCATCGGCATAGCAAATAATGGAGTCATTGCCTGCAAGTGGTATATCGCCCAGTAATCTATGCATTAGGATATTAAATAGCATGGGACTAAGTACGCCTCCCTGAGGTGTGCCGAGTTCAAATACTTTTGTATGAGTACTTTTAATGCCCCTGAAGAGAACCTGAGCCGATCGATTCGACAGATACATATGAATCCATGTTAACAGTTTTCCCTGAATACCAAAGCTAGCTAGTTGCTCAAGGATAATTTCCCTGTTTGCAATATCAAAAGCAGATTTAAGATCAAGAAATACGGTTTGCATGCCTGGGTTTGAGTTTGTTAAGTACTCTGCAAAACAGTGCTGACTGCTACGCCCTGGGAGAAATCCATACAGTCTGGAGGATAACTTAGCATTTATGCGATACATGAGCCTGTTCAGAATTATTCTCTCAAGTACTTTGCACAGACAGGAGGTCAAGGAAATGGGTCTGTATTTATCAGTATTGGGTTTGGGTATAGGAATGATTAAGCTTTTAGTCCAGGAGCTTGGGAGGATTCCTTGTGATAGGCTGAGTCTATACAGATGTAAAAGTGGGTTGCCTGGTACCTGAGCAATGTGACGAAGGACGCTGTAAGTAATGCCGTCCTCGCCAGGGGCGGTTGCCTTACCTTTCAGAAGGGCATTGCTTAGTTCCCACTCGGTTATTTCGACAAAGTCGGGGGGGTCAATAGCAGCACATGCTATTGCTATATTGAAATTTCTATCTATTTTCGACTTGTTGAGCTGATTTTTTATCCCTTGTGGAAGTGAGTGTACTTGAGAATTTCCTGCCCACTGCTCTAGCAGCATATTAGCCTGTTCCTGTGGACTGTGGAACTGCGGTGTTGTGAGGGCTTTACCTGTCAGTCTATTAATTTTTCTCCATACGTCAGCTATAGAAGTTTGACTATTGATACTTTGCAGAAATTGTTCCCAGTATATACTACGAATCTGAGTTTTTAAATCTCTGAATTCCTTGGTGGCTTTCATAAACTGCAGAAGATTATCTGTCGTCTTATTATCTTTATAGCAATTAGCAAGCTCCTGAACCCGTATATATTCCTTTGCCAGAATTGGGTCATTGATCCACCTCGGTGCATGGGAGGTCTGGGGCCTCTTTTTCTTTGAGAGTTTTCTTGAACAGACCCAAGTGTCATAGTAGTCAGTGACAACTTTGATTAGATCCTGAGAAAATTTCTCAACAGATGTTACTTCATAGGTGTTATACCAGTCATAGACCCGTGCCTTGAAGTGATGCTCCAGGCCCGGTGGGATAATTATTCGGAGCCTAGGTGATCTAGTGGCTGAATTGGTGTCTACAGTATAATCTGTTCGTATTGCAAAGTGGTCACTAACTAACTCTCGCACCAGTGAAGTACAGACATTACCATGAACTAAATTTTTGCCAAATACATAGTCTAATCTGCCACCTCCCAAATGAGTCTCTGCTTCTGTGTCATATACTGTCAGTGATCTACTATTGATAAAATGTTTGAATTCTTCCCCATTACTATTACGTTGGTTGTCTCCAAAGTGTGGATGCCTTGCATTGAAGTCGCCCATACATAACGTGCTTTGGTTGTGAAAATTGGGGAGAGAACTAGCCAGAAATTTGGAGTATCTGGCATATACATTATACAGTGAAAAATAGCCAGTGGCAGTCTGAATTTTTAAATGATGAATGAAACTCGGAATAAGAATACCGTAGACTTTAAGAACGTCGCCGTGAGCCTCGGAGTCGCACAGGAAGACGGCTGCTGATTGGACGCTGACAATCCCTCCGTCAACGCCCTAATGGCAAGATTTGGAAGTCTTTCACGCATATGTAGTTCCTGTGTAGTTTCATGATCAAATACATCTCTTTTATTGTGAAGATATTTGTTCGTCTTCTACGTTTGCTTGGTGTTTCTCCATGATGCTTGAGGGTGAAGAAAACACCGATGAAAACTAAAGTAGGTTCATTGGAGATCAGCTCTGACAAAATAAATATGGAACTCTTCCTGTTCCTCTGCCCCACACGCCAGGCTCCGTCTGCGACTGTCTACTGCCAGACGTGTGACTACAGAGACAAACTAAAATAACATACAGAGAGTCTCACTCTTTCATATAGGTGATATGCTACACATCAATATAAACTAATCATATTCTTCTATATCTAACATGGTATAACATATCACACAAAACACAGTGTATAATATATAATCACATAATTATCACTAAGTACGTAAGATAATAATGTCATCACAATACGTATGCACTGGCATCACAACATGGCACTCACAACTCACTTCATTGTCATAACTCACTTCATTACACAACCCACAATATTCATTTTTATTCATACCTTTTATACATACATATATATATATATATATATATATATATATATATAAATATATATATATATATATATATATATATATATATATATATATACACACACACACATACATATATATATATATATATATATATATATATATACATATATATATATTTATATATATATATATATATATATATATATATATATATATATATATATATATATATATACATATATACACATATACATACACAAACACACACACATACACACACACACATATACATACATACATAAATATATATATATATATATATATATATACATATATATACATATATATATACATATATATATATATATATATATATATATATATATATATATATAAATATATGAGGAGGGATGAAGTTCATATAGATTAAATACTCTCCATGACGTTCAGGAGATTTATGCTTTTGTTTTTTTGTTTGTATGAACGATCCTGCCTGCGATCTTTTGTTCTCTGTATGGCTGATTGTTATGAGAGGATAGAAGACAAGCTTACTCTTTACATTTATTAATTCCCGAGATGTACATTATTTTCAAACACGGTGTGCGGAACCTTGAAATATTAATACATTACTCAATGGAGACCGACACACAATTGTACACTTCACGGAGATCGACACACATTGATACACTACTTCACAGAGATCGACACACATTGATACACTACTTCACGGAGATCGACACACATTGATACACTACTTCACGGAGATCGACACACATTGATACACTACTTCGCGGAAATCGATTCACATTGATACACTACTTCACGAAAATCGACACAATGATACACTACTTCACGGAGATCGACACAGTCACGCCGAACATGGTCACTACTAATGCTGCACACTGTTAAGCACTTTTAGTCCGCATTCGTAGCTCGTCCGACGCGCTTCCTTTTGTTTCCATGCCGTGTGGGAGGACGAGGAGATGTTGGTGTCTCTAGGCCCTTGATGGCCCTGACAGCCTCGTAGGTTAGGCGAGTCTCGTCTGCGGGCAAGGAGAGTGGGCGATAGCTGTGCCCCGTGCGGCGGGAATCGCGCGCTTACTCGGTTACGTGCACCGTCCTTGACTATGCACGTGCCCCACGCTCGTTCACGCCTGGGTGCACACCCGTCCATGCACCCCGGGTCTCTCTGCCGGTACTGTTATGGTGAAATAGGCGGCGCTCGAGGTCCCTAAAAATATTAGTATGTGCGTGTAATGTTTTGCACCGATTTACCTCATATGCGTCCACTTTTATAGCACCTAGTTTAAAATAGCATTCTTTATTATTCTGTTTGCTTACCGAGGATTCGTGGGAGGAGGGTGTGTAGACAAATTAGTGCTTTTTAGTCTAGACACGAGGGTAGTCTATCGTGCTGCCCGTTCAGCCGTCAGAGTAGCTAGACCTTTTCCTTGTCTTGCCCTACTCAAGGCGGCATGCCTACACTGCCCTCGAGTTACCACTCCTCCCATTCACTATTGTTTGTTGTTCGGTAAATGCCACTATTCCCGTGCCCATTCTTTCGCGTGTGATTTTCTTTTCTTGTGTACTCGGTTATTATGCGTCGTCACTATTGA
>NC_061858.1:23379838-23382338 GCF_019202785.1 Penaeus chinensis
CCTTGGCCTCTTTATGTTATCTATAATCCAGTCTGTTACTTTCTCTGTCCATCTGTTGTCCTGTCTCCGACATATATGACCTGCCCATTGCCATTTTTTCTTTTTGATGCTCCCAAGTATATCTTCTACTTTTGTCTGTTCCCTGATCCACGTCGCCCTCATCCGATCTCTTAGACTAATTCCCAGCATCAACCTCTCCATCCCTCTCTGGGCACTTATTAGTTTCCTCTCCAGTAATTTGGTTGTAGTCCATGTTTCTGATCCATAGGTCATAACTGGGAGGATGCATTGGTTAAAGACTTTTCTTCTTAAACATAATGGCAAGGAGCCTCTTAGTATGCTACTGTGTTTGCCGAAGGCGCTCCATCCTAGACTGATGCGTCGCTTAATTTCCTCTTCGCTAGATGTGTTTGTCTGTACGAG
The DNA here is from genome assembly GCF_019202785.1 of Penaeus chinensis. Classification (NCBI taxonomy): domain Eukaryota; kingdom Metazoa; phylum Arthropoda; class Malacostraca; order Decapoda; family Penaeidae; genus Penaeus; species Penaeus chinensis. The sequence goes on from NC_061858.1 coordinate 23,380,262, forward strand.
TTGACCTAGGTATATATACTTGTCTACCACCTCTATCGCTTCACCTTGAACATTTATCTGTTCGAATTGAACTCTACTGTTGAACATGATCTTAGTCTTTTTCTTGTTCATCCTAAGTCCGACTTTCAGGCTTTCTCTATTCAGATCATTTATTAGTTGCTGCATTTCATTTGCAGATTCACTGAAGAGAACAATATCATCTGCAAATCTTAAATTGTTCAGGTATTCGTCTTCGATTTTGATACCCTTCCCGGTCCATTCTAGCTTCTTGAAAATTTCCTCAAGGCAAGCTGTAAACAGTTTTGGTGAGATGGTATCACCCTGTCTAACACCTTTCTTAATTGGGATTTTATCGGTTTCTGTGTGGAGCTTGATGGTTGCTGTCCCATCTTCGTATATATCTTCTAATAATTTACAATATACCTCCTCTACTCCCTGTCTTCGAATAGCTTCTAGTACTGATGGTATTTGTACAGAGTCAAATGCCTTTTCGTAATCGATGAATGCCATACACAGGGGTTTCCTATACTCGTTTATTTTTTCTCTTATTTGGGTAAGTGTGTGTATGTGGTCTGTTGTTGAGAATCCACTGCGATAACCTGCCTGTTCTCTAGGCTGGTTAGAATCCAGACTGTCAGAGATGCGAGTTGTGATGATTTTAGTGAACAGTTTGTATGTAACTGAAAGGAGACTTATGGGTCGGTAGTTTTTTAGATCCCTTCTGTCCCCTTTTTTATGAATCAAGATAATTGTTGCATTTTTCCAGGCTTTTGGAATTTTTCCATTGAGAAGGCATTTGTTAAAAAGATTGGCTAGTTTTACTGTTGCAATTTCTCCAGCGTCTATTATAAGGTCTATACTAATACCGTCTTCGCCTGGTGTTTTCCCTCTCTTCATGCCTTTAAGCGCTCTCTTTACTTCTTCTGTTGTGATGTTAGGTACTTCTTTAGTTACAGCGTTCGCTTCTATCCGTGGCTGTTCATTTGCATTGTAAAGTTCCCTATAAAAGTTTTCCACTACTCTTATGATTTCATTTTTTATTATATGTCACATCTCCGTCTGGTTTCTTTATTGCATATATTTGATTTCTCCCTATTCCTAGTCTCCTCTTAGCTGTTTTCATGCTGGTACCTGACATCACTGTTTAATTTATTATTTTAGTATTGAATTTGCGCACATCTTCTCTCTTCTTTTTGTTTATAGTTTTTGTTAGTTCAGCTAATTCTATTTTGTCTCTGTTTGATGATGCTTTCATGACCCTACGTTTTTGCATGAGTGCTTTGGTTTCTATCGAGAGCTTACTGTAGTTTTGTTTGGCGTTCTTTCCGCCTACTTCAAGAGCAGCTTCCTTTATTATGTCATTGAACTGTTTGTTGATTTGGTCAATGTTGAGGTCTTCGTTGCTGAGAAGGGAATATCTGTTTTGGATGTTAATGCTAAATTCTGTCGCTTTGGTCTTCAAGTTAACTAAGTTTGGCTGCGGTTTTTGTATGAGTTTATTCCTTTCCCTTCTGAGGTCTAATTTAATTCGGCCTCTGACCAACCTATGGTCGCTGCCAGCATTTACTTTATTAATAACTTCCACATTTTTTATTATATCGCGCCTGTTTGAAATTATGAAGTCAATTTCATTGTTGATGTCTGATGGCGATTTCCATGTCCATTTCCGCTCTAGTCTTTTTTCGAAGAATGTATTCATGATACTGAGTGATCGAGCCTCCGCAAAGTCGACTAGCATTTGCCCCCTCTCATTCCTAGTGCCTATTCCGTGATTCCCCACTACGGTTTCTCCTTCTGTCTTTTTACCTATTTTGGCATTAAAGTCTCCCATAATTATTGTGAAATGGGTTTTTACTCTTTCGTTAGCTAAATGAACATCTTCATAGAAGCTCTCTATTTCGTCATCACTGTGGCTGCAGGTTGGAGCATAGACTTGAACAATCTTTAAGTTGTACCTATTATTTAGTTTTATTATTACTGAAGCCACTCTTTCGTTTATACTATGGAATTCTACTATATTCTTTTCCAAACGTTTGTGAACCAAGAAACCTACCCATAATTCTTGCTTGCTACCCTG
>NC_061858.1:23399838-23402338 GCF_019202785.1 Penaeus chinensis
TATCACTTTAATATCAATATTGTTGTTATTATTTTTGTTGCTGTTATTATTATTATTATTATTATTATTATTATTATCATTAGTAGTAGTAGTAATAGTAGTCGTAGTAGAAGTATTGATAATTATAATAATAATAATAATGATAATAATAATAATAATGATGATGATGATGATGATGATGATGATGATGATGATGGTGATGATGATGATGATGATGATGATGATGATGATGAATATGATGATGATGATGATGATGATGATGATGATGATGCTGACGATGATGGAAATGATAATGATAAAATAAGTAGTGGTAGTGGTAGTAGAAGTAGAAATAGTAGTAGTAGTCGTAAAAGTAGTAATACTAGATGTTGCAGAAGTAATAGTAGTAGTTGTAGACATTTTAGTAGTAGTAGTACTATTATCATTATTATTGCTCTTGATTATAATAATTGTGATTGCAATGAAAAACACAATAACGTCTTTCGAAAATAACGTCCTAAACCGTATAGGATAACATTACTCCTTATGGAAAATATGCTCAGAACACGTCCTGGTGTCTTTCTGACCTAAATTGTGTTTGTTTGAAGTTATTCCCAGAATGTTAATGTTATAAACCTCAGTTATTGCTCTTAACTTCAACTTTATTAGGATCTGAACGTTCGGTAGAGCCATCAAGGACTTTTATGCCGTGTGGGGAGTGAAGGTATGTGTGTGGTTAATGCGGTTAGATAATAGTGTTATTGTACTTTATAGAGCTCTTCTTCGATACAAAAAAAAAAAAGAAAAAAGAAAACGGAGGATTTCCATTGCCATCGTCTTCAAAAAGGGAATTCTTTCTCTCTGATAGTCATCTTTTGTAATGTATCGAGAGTCTTTGTGGCGGAATTGGAGGAGCAGAAATGCGGCACAGGTTAATAACAAGGGGGTGAATGTGGTGAATGAGTATGAGGGAATCAGATTACCTGCGGGTGTGTGTTATAAGCTAGGTGGAGAGACGCACTGGCCTTTTATAATGACAGATATCTGTTTCTGTATATACACATCTGTATCTGTAGGTGATGCAGATGTAAATGTAAATATTCAAGCAGAGGAAAATATCGATTTATAGTTATGAGTATAGTTTATGTTCACATATAAGAACAAACTCTATCTCTCTCTCTCTCTCTCTCTCTCTCTCTCTCTCTCTCTCTCTCTCTCTCTCTCTCTCTCTCTCTCTCACGCACACACACACACACACACACACACACACACACACACACACACACACACACACACACACACACACATACACAGTAACCCAAAATAACCAAACAAAACAGTGGTATGCACACTTTCATCTATGAAAATGTGTGTGCACACAATATAGAGCTTCAAAGTGACTCCTCTTAAGAGATTTCCACTCTGCTCTTCTCAAGTACCAATCTGCACTTTAAGATTATTCTACATCACGTTCAGGAAAGTCTTACTTACTCTCAGTTTTTTTTTTAGATCTCTTTCAAAACAGTCGATTTAACTGGAAATGTTTAGCTGCTATCTACGTGTGGCATACGTCAATATAATCTGTAGATATTAATATGTTACGATTTTTCCTCGTCATTTCCAATAAGTGCTTCAATATCACGTCATCTAAAGAATAAATATAAACCAAAAACAAAGAGCACACAAAAAAGGAAAGAGAATCTAAAACGAAAGTTCGTCCTACGCACTGGGGTCATAGCATCCAAACTGCATAATAGATTTTGCTTAATGCGTCCTTTCTACCCCGCAGTGTCGACGTTAAGTAGGACGAATGTAATAGAGAACCCGTTCGTATTGCCCCATAGGATCTACTTGATAATAGATATTCCATTTTCGCCACTTAATCATATAGAAGTTTGTGTTTACGATCCAGAGTGTGATGTCCCAGGAACAAGGAAGAGGAACGAAGTCTGCCCGCGAATAACCATTTTTGTCTTTATCTGTTGTTTACTATTTCGTTTTATTTTCCTCGTTTCTTATTACTTATTATTATTCTGAATATTTATCTATGCATTTATCCAATACGCTGTTCATTATGATACTTAAGATTGTTCATTTACCTGAAAATAACCACAAATACATGCATGCAAAGATATAGATAAATGAATAGAAAGAAATATATATATATATATATATATATATATATATACATACATACATATATATACATATATATATATATATATATATATATATATATATATATATATTTATTTATTTATACAGACAGACAGATAGGTAGATGGAGAGATAGATCGTTGGATATATAGATAGATAGAGATAGGTAAATAGATAGATAGATAGATAGATAGATAGATAGATAGATAGATAAATATATAGATAGATATATATATATATACAGGTAAATAGATAGATAGATAGATAGATAGAGAGAGAGAGAGAGAGAAAGAGCGAGAGATAGATAGATAGATAGAGAGAGAGAGTGAGAAAGAGATAGAGAGAGAGAGAAAGAGAGAGAGAG
>NC_061858.1:23412338-23414838 GCF_019202785.1 Penaeus chinensis
CATTATTTTGAACGCGATCAAGTACATCGGCCTAATGATATTTGGCATTTCCCTCCCATTAACGATTCCATTCGGCAGTGATTCCAATTAACTCGGCGAAGACGTGCATTGATTCATCTAATTAGGTGAGCCCGTGGATGCTGCTCTGACGACCCAGGGCGCTGTGGAAATGAGCCGGAGATAAGGGCAGAGGAGGAGGGGTCGGGGGGGGGGGGGGGGCTTGGCGTTCATGGTGTAAGCAGGTGTAAATCGCTTGGAGTTTGTGTGCATCTGTGTTCGTCTATTGGTTGGTTTATCCGTTTGGCTATGGACCTATCAGTCCATCTATCTATCTATGTATCTATCGATGTATTTGTCTATTTATGCATATATCTCTATATCTTTCTATCTACTCTTTACATCTGGCTCTTCAAGGGACTTTGAGACAGGTAGCACCTCTCTTAATGAATATTTTAGTTGGCAACTGCCGAGCTAAACTCCGCCTCTTTGCCTGCATCTGTTGCAAATATGAAGATGTTTCTCACTCTTTTTGTAATTAATATTATTTCTCTTTTGTTATCATTGTCATTACTAAACCATTTTCAAAGAAAATATACTGAAAGGATACCACAAAGTATCGCACAGACTGACAAGGGCGAAAAAAAGGCAGAGCTTATGTGATCGAGTTAAGCCAATGAGGGTGCGTTGTGAGATATCAGATATGGCTAGATACATGATTATTTGTAGAATTTACTCATATTATCATAATTACTCTTGTATATGATAATGGAGTGTTCTATACCATAAACGGCCATCAGAATACTCGAGAGAAGAAGCCAAATTCATTTTTAGGTTCAATAGATTAAGTGGAAGTGGTGCTAACTGTCTTATCAATTACCCAAACTATCTTCTTGTCTATCTGTCTATCCATCCATTATTTAATTCTGTATCTCTCATCTTCCTCTTGAAATGAACAACGAAAGGGTGAAGTATAAAGTTTAAAGAAAAGTTATGTAATAAATTATTTTTCATTCATACACATACTGTATGAATGCAAGTTCACACACACACACACACACACACACACACACACACACACACACACACACACACACACACACACACACACACACACACACACACACACACGATGGCGAAAAAGCTGCTAATTTGCAAATCTGGAAAATGTATTTGAATACATCTGGCCTACAGAACGAGATGCCTATAGTTTTATGATGTGTTTCAATTTCTTACTGACATGCAAAATAAATACTTAGTATAAATATTTGGTTACTCTATACACTGGCACAACAAGATATCAGAATTTCTGAACAGAGGCGAATAGTAGGGTCAAACATATACATATAAATATAGATAGATAAATTGATAGACTATATAAACATGCATACGTAAATAGGTTATATACACACACACACACACACACAACACACACACACACACACACACACACACACACACACATATATATATATATATATATATATATATATATATATTTATATATATATAGACTGCGAGATAGATGTGTGTGTTGCCCTCATTTATACCTGAAACACCCCGTTTTTGGTGAACAGTAAAAGTGGCAATTTTGTGTTTGTTTGCTTTGTTGATAATAAATATATATGTATATGTATATACATATATATATATACATATTCATATATGTTTATATATATATATATATATATATATATATATATATATATATATATGTGAGTGTGTGTGTGTGTGTGTGTGTGTGTGTGTGTGTGTGTGTGTGTGTGTGTGTGTGTGTGTTTATATGTACATATATATTTGTATATGTATATATGCATGTACATGTGTATAATGCACAGACACACACATGGAAGGACTTTTAGCGCCGTTGAACAGGTTTCCGATATCGAAACAAAATTAATTATACACCAGACTTGCGACAGGTGACAAAAGTTATAAAACTAGCTACACAGATCATATGAATTATAAGTATGTTTTGTAAATATATTTGTTTACGGTTTTTTGCCAGAGGATAAAACATTGAAATGTCATGCACACAGTTCGTCTGAGGAAAGTATCTATACTTACCATTTTCTTATTTACAATTGTCAAACGTAGAAAAAAGCTGATGCCAATCACGACCTTACAATCACAAGGCGACACTTTTAACATTGTAATCCTACTAGATATTCACCGCTAATGAGCTTACCTGTTGGCGTGGAAGATTATTTTAAAAATCATTCAATCAATTAATCACTCCTTTATAGTCCTCATTCTAGACACAACCTCAGCGTGGGTTTGATTACCAGCCATCAGTATTATCATCCCATATACTGCCATCTCTCTTTCTTCTTCCACCTAACAATCTTCGTTGAATTGTTTTTTTGTTTTTTTTTTTATGTATCATATACATCTACCTTACGATCTCTCTGTTCATTTCCAAACTTGTAAAACCCTTTCGTTCTGTCCTTGGTAATTTTAGTACCACGAGCTACATTTCTTCTAATAATGTTTCTGTTATATT
>NC_061858.1:23422338-23424838 GCF_019202785.1 Penaeus chinensis
GCTAAGAGATCCTGTTCAGTCAGTATGGGCTTGGGGTGAGGACATTGCGCCGGATCATGGGGTACAGTACAGTCGTTACTTGCACAATCCAGGACAGCCAACTTAGACTATAAGGCCACCTGGCTCGTTGCCCCTGCCCACCAGGTTGTCTCTATTCGAGACATCCCTGGGTGGAGGAGGCCTGTGGGACGACCTAGGAAGTTGTGGATTGAGCAGATCGATTCAACCTGTCGTGAAGAGCTAGAGATGGGCCGAACCCTGCCTGGCGGTTCGCCGTGAGGGACCCTCGTAGGTGGAAACGAACGGTGGATGCAGCTACGCGCCCCCGTCGGTGTTAGCTCTCCCAATGATGATAAAAGATAATAAATGATAACGATGATAGATAATAGAGCACTTGTGTTAGAGGTAATGCCGTTTCTACATTGTAACGTTGAATATGTTAGATAAACGCACGCACACACACACACACACACACACACACACACACACACACACACACACACACACACACACGCACACACACACACACACACACACACATATATGTATGTGTGTGTGCGTTGTGTGTGTGTGTGTGTGTGTGTGTGTGTGTGTGTGTGTGTGTGTTTATATATATGTACACACACACACACACACACACACACACACACACACACACAGTAAGTATATAAACAGTATGCTTCTATAAATATGACTTCATATGAAAGCAACATTCATGCTATACCACATATGGCCACTGATACACACATGAATACATATACATAAATGCAAACAAAAAGACGAAATCCACAGATAGGTGGCTCGATAATCTATCAAACAGACATCTTTATCAACAGGCAGATAGATATACACCAAGATAAAAGGGTGCACGCAAATATTCGGCGCAGAAAAGCTATCCCGGCCGAGAGAAAAATGGTTCTGGGAAGAGCGTCGAGATAAGCAGGTATGATAAATGGAGTTCTTTATTTTCTGATGTCATAAAATGAGACATGGCTCCGCTGGGGCTCTTGGCGTCGCAATAAACGTAATACTCCCAGTGCTTTAGAGCTTCGGAAGATACAACCAATAACATAAACTTGGGCAGTGTGTGGGGAGAGGGATACGGCAGGAGGCAGGAGAAGGGATTGTAGGTTTGATTTCCTCCCATTATTTTATTTGAAGATCTTTTTTTCTGAAAGGTATTGTAAAAAAAGAGAGAAAAAGTAAACAAACAAAAAACAAAGGAGAGGAGGTTATAATACTAATCTTCGTGTTTTATTTTAGATGCTTTTTTATCATCATTTACATATTTTGAGATATCATAGATTGCAATGGGGAGGCGTTTATAATGTTTATTTCTCTTTTTTTATTTTTTTATTCAGATTTTCTTCGACCTCCTGCAAAAACTGACTTTACACGCACTGTCTAATAATATATGTGACGCGTAATGTTTTCATACCCCAATAACATCAATATTTCAAAGTACAGCTATTTGTTATTTCTTCTGTATGAACTACGGTGATTTTGTGATGCCAGCAGCGTCTATAAAACACTTGAGGTATCAATACCACACTTAATGCAATGCATATATTTTTATGCTGTATGAGGAGAGAGAGAGAGAGAGTGCGAGCGAGGGAGAGAGAGAGAGAGAGGGAGACTGAGAGAGAGAGAGAGAGAGAGAGAGAGAGAGAGAGAGAGAGAGAGAGAGAGAGAGAGAGAGAGAGAGAGAGAGAGAGAGAGAGAGAGAGGAAAAATCCAAAAACACATATGTACAAGGAATCTTCAGATAAAAGGCATACGACATATTTTTGTTCACCAAAAAATAACTAAGATATTAAATCATAATCACAATTACTTGTTATTAAATTTACTTTAAAAAATATTTCACTTTCGGTACGTCAAAAGGAAGGGTGATTTTTAAAAGCTCTCCCTTCATTTAACAAAAATTCCCTACAATTTCCATAAAGCAATGACACAAATTGTTAACATAGTTGGCGATAGAGAAAGGCCATTCATTCTTCTATAGACAGCATTGATAACATTCATGGAACCAGCAACAATAACTTCTTTCTCATTAGTAAACTGAATTAGTGTTTGTGAAACCTATTTACTTGATTTGTACAGATATAGATTATAATATAATGAAACCAACATGAAATCCATAATCAGTATAAAGCTTCTGTGCCATACGAATATCACTCTTTTATCTGCTGGGCACTAATTCAGTAAGAGGTTTACTGGAAATGCGGAAGCGGACGTGTAGTTGATTTGAAGGGATTTATTTAAACAACAACAACAACAACAACAATGATGACGACGATAACGACAACAACATCGACAATAATAACAGCAACAAACAACAGCAGTAGCAACGACAACAACATCAACAACAAAGTACTTATGAAGTGTTGTTACATTATGAAGACAATTACAAAAACAACAACAACGATAATAACAACAAAACCCATTACAAAGTCTACTATTCCATTATATTGACAATATAATGGGCCTCTCTCAAGAG
>NC_061858.1:23442112-23444612 GCF_019202785.1 Penaeus chinensis
TGTCTATCTGTTTGTCGCTCTCTCTCTCTCTCTCTCTCTCTCTCTCTCTCTCTCTCTCTCTCTCTCTCTCTCTCTCTCTCTCTCCCTCTCTCTCTCTCTCTCTCTCTTTCTCTCTCTCTCCCTCTCTCTCTCTCTATCTCTCTCTCTATCTCTCTATTTCTCTCTCTCTTTCTCTGTCTATCGGTTTCTCGCTCTCTCTCTCTCTCTCTCTGTTTATCTGTTAGTCGCTCTCTCTCTCTCTCTCTCTCTCTCTCTCTCTCTCTCTCTCTCTCTCTCTCTCTCTGAGGGAGAATGGGTGTGCTGTGTCGTGCAGCGGCAGCGATCTCGTCTAGCAGTCTTGCTGACCTGCGTTCGAATCCCTCGCCGCTAGTGGATGGTAACCCCAGCCATTCCTTGCACACAGGGGATAGTTTAGAAGCAAAATGAAACAGACAGTATGTCACACCAAGAATATCCATTGTAACAAATGGAATCAAACTAAATTATTATTATTATTAAATTATGGTTATTAATTATCTCTCTCTCTCTGCCTGTCTATCTGTTTGTCGCTCTCTCTCTCTCTTTGTCTATCTGTTTGTCGCTCTCTCTCTCTCTCTCTTTGTCTATCTGTTTGTCGCTCTCTCTCTCTCTTTGTCTATCTGTTTGTCGCTCTCTCTCTTTGTCTCTCTGTCTCTCTTTCTCTCTGTTTGTCGCTCTCACACACACATACAAGCATACACACACACACACACACACACACACACACACACACACACACACACGCACACACACACACACACAATTACAATATCTTATTGCAATTGTTCTCTCAGTGATCACCATTATTCCCCCTGCAATATATATAAGCCTTCGTATGATTCGTACCATTTTGCATGATAATCATTGGGATTGTTATGACGTAATATCGTTGTCGTATTTCATTATTCAGTTTGTTTATTATTACTCTTTCAAATCTCTCGAAGCATGAAGCATATAGAGCAACGCTTCAGTAACTGAATTGTTCGGACATTTTCTATTTTGTTCAATATCGCTTATGATGCAGCATTGTCCTCAGATCTCAAAGCTTTGTTTGCAATTCTTCCTGGAAAATTGGCTTTCGACTCCATGAAAGCAAGCTGTTGTCCTCGGCTACTGTATCAAGGAAAGAATGTATATATACATACATACACACACACACACACACACACACACACACACACACACACACACACACACACACATATATATATATATATATATATATATATATATATATATATATAAGTATATATAACTATATATACATATACTTATATATATATATATATATATATATATATATATATATATATATACATATATATATATATATATATACATATATATATATATATATATATATATATATATATATATATATATATATATATATACATACACACACGCGCGCACACACACACACACACACACACACACACACACACACACACACACACACATATATATATATATATATATATATATATATATATATATATATATATGGGTGTGTGTGTGCCAGTGCGGATTTTTTAAAGAAGTTCGATATCCACAGACGCAGCGTTTCAAAGATTCCGGGTGTGTGTTTTTCTTCTTCTTTTTTTCTTGTCTCCATAAAATCAGCAATATTTACACACTTTATTTGTTTGTCTATTTTTGTTAAGTAGCTGTCAATAATTCAGGGATTTACGTTCTTGCTGCAAAGAGCTAAGAATAAGTTCATACAGTTTGTACACAATAAAAGCCTCATCAATGTACCACCTACATGTCCACTTTTATTCAATGCAATATAAACTACCTAATTACTGTTCCTTCGAGCTTTCTCTTGCCTTTTCATCACTTCATACTGATACCAATGTGCCAATACCCTGAGCGTCCTCCAACCCAGCAATTAGTCGCTCACACTCCTGATTGCGGAATACCATTACGCAAAGCTTCCTGAACACAATTTCCTATGATTGTACAGCTTTTGTATAAAGTTCATGTCTCTTTGCAAAAGTTTAGACAGGGGAGAACGGAAGATTCTTTCATAATAATTATGGATTTGTTCTGGCATCTCGAAGTTTAGATTACACATTGCATTTCTGTAGCGAATATGAATTTAATTGTGTGGGATTTGTGTTATAAAACCTTTTTGGGGTAAAGAAAATCCTCCAGGACTTCGGACACCTTCAGTGTATAATATGTGTTACATGTAAGGAACACAGGATCATTACATATTATATGTCTTTTTACTGGGCCAGGCTAGAGTATTGATCACCAGGCTCATTCCCTGTTGCACGATCAACTAATCCTCAACAGCCGGCACCCACCTTCAATTTTGCACCGTCCTTGCTTGCATATGCGACTTTCATTGCACTGAAACTCAGCTTTTGGTCGAAATATTTTCCTCGTTGATTTTCTGTACACTTAATATTCACCTTTTGCTTTCAGTATTCATTTCAGTCCCGGTTTGAAGTCCAAACTTCTTTTACAATTCTTC
>NC_061858.1:23469612-23472112 GCF_019202785.1 Penaeus chinensis
ACGCCTTTCGAAAAAAACCGAAGCTACACCTATATCTAATCCTTGCACACTGAAAGTTATTGTCGCTTTAGAGCAACAGGATCCATTTCAACCAATTGCAGCTCCCAGCCTCATTTCATGTAAAGTATATTTAAATGCTCGACTCCCTCGCTCTTCCCTTTGTATCCAACAGCTCGGTTCACCAGAACAATAACTTAATTCTAAATTTATCGCACCTCTGCATCACTTACATGCTTTAGCGTAGAGTAAGGGAGGCACGAAAGAGCCCTACTTAATATTCTCATAGTGCTTGCAAATCGTATCACAGCGTTTTGGGAACTTACAAGCAAAGCAACAGCGTAATATTTCCCATGCACGGACGCTAAAAATCAGGGGTATAGAGACCAGTCTAGTTAAGTGAAGGCAGTGCTCGCGCCGGAGAAGGGGCGAGGGAGAGAGAATTAGAGAAAGAGAGAATTAGGAGCAGAGAAAATTGGAGGAAGAGCTGGAGCGAAAACGTGTTAATGAAAATACGAGGTGCCGGGGCAAGCGTGAAAGAGTACGGGGCTGTCCTCTGGCTCGTCGCTGGAGGAAAATACGGAAAAGAATTGGGGGTTTTCCCTGTTTTTGTTCCTTCTGGGAGTAAGAGGGCGAAACGGGGTTGAGAGGGTTTTATTTACGGATAAGATCATTAGAATTTTCGTAATGAAGTGACCAAATCCTGTTGCTGCCTTTGTATATGCATAAATACACATGCACATACACACACACACACACACACACACACACACACGCACACACACACACACACACACACACACATGGGAAGAGTGATTGATAGCAATTTTTGGCAATAATAATGCATAAACCATTAAACACACCTATGAATTTGACATAGCACCAGTAGCCACAACAACAAAAATAATAATACATATTATAATGATGTTGACAGCAGTGAAAGGAATACAGACTAATGTTATAAAGCTAAAATATCACACTGATGTTGATGATGACAATAACAATAAAAACAGCAGTATAATATCAGTGGCAACAACGATATAATACATCAAATGAACTGAAATGTCAAATGTCAATAGTAAGAAAAGAAAAAGTTATATTATACCATAAAAGTTGTGCTTCCATACTATTGTTACTCGCACAAGTATTATTTCGACGTTGTAAAATTCTGAAAAAAACATGTCTGGTTATGATAAAAAGTAGGAATATGATCATATGTCTCTGAATACTTTGAAATGGAATGGGATTATTCATTCAATGTTTGTTGGTGAAATACCGTTGAAGTGTGTGTATGAGTATGTGTCTTGGGGTGAGGTTGGCGTATTGTTAATTTTTTAGGAGAATTGATGTATAATCTGCGAGTCTGACTTGGTTTTCAGCCGTAATACATACAGGTCCGTGAACTTTGCAGGACACTTTAATGCAAATAAAATGTGTGGGTGCCTTTCACAGCTGTATATACAATCCCACTGATTAAACTTCGAGCTTATATATATATATATATATACATACATACATATATACATACATATATATGTATATTTAAATAAAATGTATATATACATTTATACAAACATACATATATATAGACAAACAAACAAATAGACAAACACACACACACACACATACAAACGCACACATATACATTGTGTTATGTATGTGTGGAGGGTGTGAAGCAAACGAATTATTTTTGTGGTTTATCATAAAGTCGGACTGGTAATATTTAGCAGAGGGGTTCATGTTTCCTCCGAGCGGATATTTGACTGAGATAAATGATTAAAGTTAGAAGCATGTTCAGATGAGAAAAGTTTTAGACATGCGGGTCTCCGTGTGAGTTTCTTTGCTATGTTTGAAGATTGGACTTTCCTCCAGAAACACAATTCATTTGGCTGGTGTAAACGTGGTGCTTGTCATCACTCATGTGTGCGTATATATATATATATATATATATATATATATATATATATATATATATATATATATATATTTATATATATATATATGCACACACCCACACCCACACCCACATATATATGTGTGTCTATATATACATATATATATATATGTATATATATATGTATATATATATATATATACATATATACACACATACACACACACATATATGTTTGTGTGTGCGTATACATATTTATATGTACACACACACACACACACACACACATATCTGTGTATATATACATATATACATATATATATATGTATATATATACATATATACATATATATATATATATACACATATACATATACATATATATATATATATATATATATATATATATATATATATATATATATATATATATTCAATGCATATGAATTCAGAATTTATATCAGTTACATTATCCAGTATTACAACCATCAATTTCCCAGTAAAGGCGAGACTAATGCCATATTATGTATGTATACATTATATATATATATATATATATATATATATATATATAAAATACACACACACATCAGGAAACAAACACACACA
>NC_061858.1:23482112-23484612 GCF_019202785.1 Penaeus chinensis
AGGAAACTGGGAAAAAATCAGATATGTGCCTTATCATTAAGCACAACAAATACTAAGGCAAAATTACGAATAATCAATAAAAATATCGTTGGCAGGTGTTAATGAATTTGCAGTCTTATATTTTCCTGGAATTCGTATTGAAGAAAAATGTCAGCTTCCTGCAACAAGGGCGAAATTAATTTCACTGAAACGAAATTTTATAAAGTAAAATTAAAGTAAATTACCCCAATCATTCATTTCGGAAGGACTTGCTAGCGATGCCTTCCCTTTCCACGTTTTCTGTAGAAAGAATTCCATGCTTCGTTCACCATGCGATGCTGTACGTTAAACTTAAAAATCATTAAAACATTTAATCTTATTAATAAAACTTTTGTAATCATCTTCATATTTATACATAGCACAAGGAACTAGAAATCATGCAGCTCAGTTCTGTAACTTCTGGTGACGTGGTAAAGTCTTAAAAGCAAGTTAGTTACATAATATTTTTTAAAATTATATCAGCAATGCTTATGCTGCCCATACCTGATTCATTTTAATCTCGTTATAAATCAAGAGAGGTTCATCAAATATACAATTTCCCTTTTTGGTTTAAAGTGTAGTCACCATAAACAGACCATCCACTTGTGTAATAATAACAAGGAATAATGCAGTAAACCAGGGTCTTTTGGAAATAACCGAATCAGAGTGTGAGCTTACTAAGCAGTAGATCAAATGATTCTATGAAAGTCTTCCTTTATAGTATTTTTTTTTCTCGCAAACTGATGATAACGGTGTTAGAGAGAGTGTAAAATCCACAATTTCCAGGAGCCGCGGCGACCCGAGCGCCCCCACATAATGACACAAAAGACGTTGGAAGCGATGGAAAATCAGACAGATTTGTAGCGGATGACGCAAGCGAGGGAAATCGAATGAGCGAATTAGATTTGTGGGTGAACGTGATGTGACCATAGGTTCTAACGTTCAGCTCAATAAAACAATTCAATGTTAAATAGATCATCACGTGACAATAGAAACTGGGCCTAGAAGGCAATTGAAATTCAAATCGGTTCCATCCTTAGTGGTGGGCGTGCTCAGTTACTTGACGGTGTGAAATTTCTCAATAATCGATTATCATTTCCTGACAGTGTTGAACTGAGGACCGTCTCAATATATTTTAGTTTCGCACAGCTCACCATGACATATTTTTTGATTTCAAGGTGGTGCAAGTTATTTCCTATAAGAATGTTTGGTAATGAAGTAATTATTATTTATTTGTTAAGCAAAGAATTAGGAGCATATTTACACGCATTGTTCCTTCAAGCCCGTCATCGACCGGGTGTTTGAGTGATGGTGGGGAAGGAGGGAGGGGAGGGGGGGGGGGGCAGGAACCGTTTCAAAACACACACACACACCTACACACACAACACACACACACACACACACACACACACACACACACACACACTAAAACCATAAATGTATAGTCTACAACTATAACACTGCATAATTTATTTCCGGGTGAAAGTAATCGAAAAGTAATCAGTCATTGATCACAAAAGTAGTCGAAGTAAATGATAAAAAAGTATCGCCCATCACTATCCACGTAAGAATAACTACTTCCATTCCATCTAAAATATCATCGAAATAACGACGCGAGCCTGTTATTACCTGCGATATTTCCGTGTACGGCCAGAGGGAGTAGAGTGCCCATACTGGAAGACGCCGTATCATTACAGAGAAGCCAGACACCAGTGGACTTGTGGTGCCTGAAGAAGGCCCCGAAAACAACAAAAATATACTGTGGCATTGGAGTAAGTGAGTGCAAAGGAACATTACTCTCGGGAACTAGACTTGAACCCCATCAAGTTCTACCGTTCATTAATTACTGGTAATAGGCTTTGTGACCATTCTCAGACCAAAGACGTATGTACTTGTCTCCCCTGTGTACATTGAAAAATGTATTGTGAGAGTATTGCGATAGAGGTCTTACTAGTTTCCTTCGGGAAACTAATTCATTATGCGTCACATTTATGTAATAATTTTAAACCTTTCAAGCATAATGATTATGTAGTGATTCGTATTATATTATTTATTGTTACTATTTTTTTCCTCACAAAAGAATATTCATCAATAGATTTTTAAACGTTTTAACATTTTAACAATTTAATTCCACAAGCTATTCGCCGCTAATGACTTTAGCTGTTGCCGCGGCATATAAGTATAAATAATCAATCAAACCATGATAGAGTTCCTCTATATTGCCGAACGCATTTGTGTGATTGAACTGTTTAAATAGATGTTTTTTTTTTCAGTTTCCCCAGGTTTCACTGGCACGGGTTTGGTTTATGTGCTACCCGTAATTGGGGGTGATTCATGCTGGAGAAATAGTGATGCATGAAAAAAACAAACAAACATAGGAAGGCGATGACTGGGTGATGAGATCATAGAAACTAATGAACCAGATAAGGGTGTTCGGTGAGATAGAGCCCGCAAGAATTTCTTCCATGTCCCTCTTGTTGAG
>NC_061858.1:23489612-23492112 GCF_019202785.1 Penaeus chinensis
TTTTGTAGAGATAATACATTAATTATTGACACCCTCCAGAAAAAAAAAAAAAAAAAAATGGTTGAAAATATGCGTCATCTTGTTGAAAGTGTTTTCTGTATGGTAGTGATGTATTAAATAACAACAACATAGTGTTTCCTGCATGTTCTGCTTGTCGAAATCTAATGTGTTAGCTTTTCATTCCTGGAGAACACGTCTATGTAACTTTTTCAAATTTCCTCATACATATGTTCTATGGTTACATATATATTTTTCAGTTTATTTATCTACCAATATTGCATATATGTGTGTGTGTGTGTGTGTGTGTGTGTGTGTGTGTGTGTGTGTGTGTGTGTGTGTGTGTATGTGTGTGTGTGTGTGTGTGTGTGTGTGAGCGCGCGTATTTAATATCTATTTGTGTATTATAATTATTTATTTATTTGCGTTTTATCCAAAATTCACCGGAAGTGTACAAATTCATGTTTCGTTTTCCAATAAAGACACGAAATTGTAAACTCTTTGAAGTTGAAGCTGCCTTTTTCTCTTTCTTTTTTAGCTAATAATTTTCATAAATGTTGTATTTCTTTTCCTCGTTATGCTGCCTATTTCAACTTGCACAAAGCCTTTGCAAATGTTATTATTCCGAATCAAAAGCAGACATCAATTAAGCATCATTCTCCGCCTATGCAATCATCTGCCAACTTTTTACTGGTATTTTGACTGTCATTTTTTTTTTCCTACTAATGTATCTTGATTATCATAACTGTAAAGCATATTCATATATTTTAATTTAATTCAGAGTTTTTGCTTTCGCTTCAATCCACTTCACTTTTCCTCCTGAGGAATATGTAGATCTGTCGAATGAAGTCATTGCACAAAACTCGTACAGTGTTTTTGGTAGAATATGTATCTCAGAAATGAAAGTAACTTGATTTCCTAATGTTATTAAAGACATGATATTAGTAACCAAAACAGCCACACTTATCCTTAATCACTGCAGCAACACGGCTTGGCATGCCTCGAATGTGCCGGTGACCTTTTCCCTGATTTCTGATTTTTATGCCATACCTTGGTCAGTTGTTCAGTTAACTCAACTATGTTAGTACATTCTACTTGCTTTATCTCGTCCTTCATGTGTTTCCATAAATATTCTATTGGAATTAGATCTGGAATGTTTCCAGGCCAATCAAGCTCTAATGCCATGATTATTCAAATGGGTTTTAAAACTTTTGGCTGCTTCGCAGGGAGTTCCATCATGCATGAAACTGCAGTCATTATCTGGGAATTACTCACAAAGTTGAGACACAAAGACGTCTATCAATGATGTCAAAGTATCCAACTTGATTTAGATTACATTTTACAATCTAATCTTCCCGTACCCTTGACAGAGAGCACAGACCAACCATCACCTTGGTAGGGAATTCCACTCGTGCTCTCTTATCAGAGACACAAAACTACAAATACAAATAACAATAAAAGTTATGAAATGACTGAAACATTCAAATAAAACCCTGTTGAACTTGACCCTTTCTGATCTCGCTTTTTAACCAAACCAAACATCACGTCAGACAGAGATGTGATATTTTGTAACTAACATATAGTGTATGCACATGTATTTCACTTAATAATTTTTAAATCACACAGAAACATAGTATAACAGACTGATGTGAGATTTAGCTTTTCCCAACCCTCTGATGCCCAATCCTTGTGAATCTTTTGCCAGCCAATCGTTTCTTCCTCATGGTTACAGTTAGTTTTGGCACGCTAGTTGGCCTGCATGCTCGGTATCCCTTCTCATTTGATTTTTTTCAGACTATAGACGGCTGACACTAGATGCCATAGTTCCTCCATTCGTTAGCCAGTCGCTTTGATGACTTTGAGCGACCTTGTTTAACCATTATTACAAGCATAGATTTCAATAGCAGAAAATTCCGCCCGACTCGAATCCTTTCATCCACACAAGAGAGTAGTCTTGATTTTAACTGCACGATAGAAGGGCTAGCTTTAGTTAGTGGTGGCAGTGCATGTATTTGGCGGTATGATAAAAAATAAGTCCGGGGACAGTGTCAAGAGCCATGTCATTTGTGACACTTCCTAGTAATGAACGAGGGAACGCTAGCAAAGCCTGCAAAGTACTTTATAGTGATCATTTTGGCCTTTAATCACTTATTTAGAGCAAATTTAGTAAAATCCTAAATACTACAGACAATAAATCTATCCAAAATAATTAACAGGCATGATCCTTTTCAATGTATATAATGTACTGATGATAATAATTATGATGATAATATTAATAATAACAATACAGCAGCATCAGTACTATTGTTAACAGTTAAAAGGAAAACAAAAAGATGATAAAGTTAAAAATATCTGCAATAATTATAATGATAGAAGTAAAAACAATAGTGATAATGATAATGAGGACGTTGATGATGATAATGTTAATGATAAACATAATAAAATAATAATGATAATAACAATAATTTTAATCATAAATATATGAAAAACGGTAACAAATAAA
>NC_061858.1:23509612-23512112 GCF_019202785.1 Penaeus chinensis
GTACACTACTTTTCATTGTGATTTAATTATTGCAAATGTTTTGGAAATGATGTCCTTGGTATTACTGATTATCTATTTGCATATTTGCGGACAATAAGTTTATTTATCTGTGTGTGTGTGTGTGTGTGTGTGTGTGTGTGTGTGTGTGTGAGAGAGAGAGAGAGAGAGAGAGAGAGAGAGAGAGCTCTGATTGGCCATAGAAAATTAGAATGATTTTTTTCTCATTTATGTTTAAAAAGAAAAGTATGATCACTCTAATAGCCTTCAATTCCTGGTACACCCAAGCGCATTACCCCACACCGCAGGCGAATCACAAAACTAGCAACAAATTTCAGTTCTCCTTAAATAACTTCATGTTCATCTGCATTATGGACTCGGAATCATGACTGTTGTAATACCCTGAAATCATCATGTACCACGACAGTTTCGAAAAGCAAAAGTGCTTACGAATATATTCCAAAATATTCCACTAATTAACGTTTAACATTTAACCGTCCTGCCTTGTTATTTCGTAATACTGAGAATAATACCGTGCATGTTACAAGCCATTCACAGAGGGTAAAGCATAAGAGCAACGTAGAGGTGGAAATGCAGTCTAAAGCATTCGAATAAGGCATCTTAAAACTCCGCAGTCAGCATGACAATACATTATGCCCTGATGTTGTCACCGGCATCTGCAAATTTAACGCGGTTTCACGTTTTACAATATATTCTTTTTCCAACTTCCGTAGAATCAATTATACTAAGACACCGGCAAACAAACACACAAAAAGCAATTACATTTATATATATATATATATATATATATATATATATATAAATATAAATATAAATATATATTATATATACATATATATATAAATATATGTGTGTGTGTGTGTGTGTGTGTGTGTGTGTGTGTGTGTGTGTGTGTGTGTGTGTGTGTGTGTGTGTGTGTGTGTGCGTGTGTGTGTGTGTGTGTACATGTGAAAACCCTGTATATGGGTAAAACTTTGAGTCTTGGTTGTAATCCCGAGTTCTCTTTGCTTTCAGTCGCCTTATTTGCAGTTGCAATTTGCTTTCGGACATTGACCCATCAAAGATAGGAATATTGGTAATACTGTAATAATTATCACGCTGAGTTCGTACCTATAGCAGCTTTACAACAAAAGATTTAAAACTTGGATCTGACGGAGACATGGGTGTGGATGCTATGCCAGAAAATTTTCCGTATGTCACACTCGCCTGTCGTCAAGGTCATGAAGCAGCCTTCTCCATCTCCTTTACCAAGGATCGGAATTTGGTTCCTTCGCTGTATACATGGAAAGTGAAATTGGCGACGGAGCGTTAAGTTTCATCGACTACGCCTGGGGGTTATGATCTGACGGTAGTGACACAGGCTGGATAACTTTTTAAATTAGTTATACTGTCATTTAGATGTAGAATATTTGGTAGAATATTTTATCATTAAATTATCAACCAGTATGGATACTTCTCTACATGCAGTTCCCGGGAATCTGACCCTTTCCCTTCTGATGCAGTGTCATCAGGAATAAAAAAGGATACTTGTAACCTGGTCATTGATTTCATTCACGTGTCCACCTTTCTTAAAGGCTTTTCTCCGGGGACACACAAGAGAATCTTTGCCTTGAGAACCGACCCCGAAGACTGCCTCAGAAAACGTCCGAGTGTGCCCTGCGCTCCTTGCTGTGGTGGACGTAGACACACCAACGTCATGGCGATGAGTGATGATCATCTTTTTTTCCTTTTGCTGGATATTTTCCTTGATTCCGAGTCTGGTTTAAATGATTTCTTTGCTGTATGAAACTCAAACCAAGTACAAGTAACAGGCCTGTTCGAAGTCATCCAAAAACTCTTGTCAAAACTGCGTCCGAATTTTAGAACGGCCTTCATAACCGGTAAATGACTGGTAATGCTGATTTTATAGAATGTTGTTTGTGTTTCAGTGGTAACCTCTCCAATATCATGTTCTCTCTGAATGTTTCTCCTAAATTTATTAACTAAAGGACATCCTGCATACAAAGAGTTAAGCCCATGCTGACAGATCGAAGCCATGAGTCTCTAAATCCCACAGTTCTCGCGACCGCTTGTTGCAGCCACAAGCATATTTTCAATTGCAAGAACTTTTCCTCTTCTCGGATTTCACGAAATATGTGTAGCTCAAGAAAAGGTCTTTAGTATTTAAGTCACCGAGGTTCAAATAACTATAGAATATCTCCCGGATCTTGCAGAGTACAATTAGCGAAAAACCAAACCGCTTATGTGTGGCAGATAGCCAGGCGTGCAACGACGGTATTAGCCATTCATTCGTTGACAATCACTCTTTAATTGACCAATATGCAGATTCTTTTGTTATCTTTGTCCCACGTCCCTTGTGCTTAGTTCATGATTAAATTCTGTTTTTACTTTATCCCTACTCTTCCATGGGATTAATTGTCTTGGACATCCATACTTCTTTTAGAATGTAAGTAAATAAAAGAGAAATTAAATAAAAGCAAAG
>NC_061858.1:23549612-23564612 GCF_019202785.1 Penaeus chinensis
ATCCCCCCCCCCCCCCCCACACACACACATACTCACAGGTGCACCCTCCATTGGCAAAACCTGAAGGGACGGCGAGAGCTGATCAAAGACCCCGCCAGCTGTTTCGAACTTCGTGCTTAACCCGTACCAAGAGAGCGTGACTAGATTCGATATTAGTTTACCTTTAACAGAAATCTCGAAGGAAAAAGAACGGCAGGCAAAATCGCAATGTTTTACCTCTTTGAACCTTAGGTATTTTTCGTGATTTATATATGTAGCTGCTTTTGCACGTTGCTTTGCGTCTGGTGTCAGAGTCTTATATTGTTTTAATGTGTCTCGGTGGAAAACAGTAACGAAAATATTAAGAATATCGATCGCATTGATGGCGGAGATGGTGGTGCTTTGAATGAAGATAAAAAGTTATGGATGGTGGTATTTCGATAGCATTGTCATTTCATGTACTGTGAGTTTTAATTACTATCAATACGAACAATGGCTATTGCAAAAGAACGTCGATAAATGCCATTATAATACCATCACCTTATTTTTTTCACCTACGTTTTGTTGATCTGAACAGAAAGACTTGATTAACCGAATTAAATCCAGTGATCATGATAAGGCTTATTACGAAATGTAACGTCATGTAACGTCTCAGTATCCTGTAAATAACATTCAGGATATATACAAAAGAGTCCAAGGTTGATTCCTCCTGTTCTCAGATTGGCCATTCGCCAGCCCTATTTGCAGTGAGGATCAAAGATGTACAGACGTTCGCCATAAGGATTGAAGGGAACCAGTGAAAGGAGTCTCGTTAGAAGCATCTGCAATTAAGCTCTACTGCGGCCTTTCTTCTGCCTCTCGGTTAACGTAGAAAAGGGCAATCAGTGATCAAATGTGGAAATGTTTTGGATACGTTCATGTTCATCTTCTTTTCGTATAATTGTTATTATTACTGTTATCATTACTAGTTGGACCCGTGAATATCCCAAAATGAATAAATGAATGCATATACAAAATAAGAAGTACTTCTCTCTCCCTCCTTCACCCCCCTCCTTTCTTCTGCTCTTTCCCTCTTCCCCACCCTTTCCGGCTCTGTCTCTCCCTCTCACTCCTGAACCTTCCTTGAACCCTATGCCGACAGCAGAATGTGTTCACTGTAGCATTACTTGTGCTATGTCTGTACGCATAGATGGGCCCATACGTGCTTAGCCACCAAGGAGTCAATTAGCTGACATACTGACGTTACTTGATTTTATCAATCCTTGAATGATCAGAATTTTTTTTTTTTTTTTAATATTAGTATCGACGTTATTATTATCTTATCACATTATTATTATTATTATTATTATTATTATTATTATTATTATTATTATATTAATGGCATTACTAACAGCAAACTTTCTTTTTTTAAATCAAGAAAAAGGTTAACAGGCGAGATTGGTAGTACAAGTCCTTGGTTCACAGGTGTCTGTAATTAAACAAACAGCAGGTCCACTTCAGTCCTTCTCTCCTATTTTGAACCTTACACCCCCCCCCCCCCCGGTCAACGTCCTTCCTCCTCCTCCTTAAACTCCCCTCCTCCTTCGCTTTCCCCCCATTCCACTTTTTTTTCTCTCTCTCTCTTCGCACCTTCTCCCTTACCTATTACTCCTACCTTCTTTCCCTCGTTTCCGCCCTGTTTCCCCTTCGCCATCTCCCCTTGTCCTCCCTTTCTCACTCTTCCCCTTTCTCTTCTCCTTCCCCTCCTACCTTTCTTGATAACTTTCCCATCCTCGGATTGTCGCGAAAAAGGGTGCATGTTCATAGACAGAGGATCGAACTACGTCAGCGCAGTGTGCTTCTATTGAAGAGGAATTCATAGTAAAATCGTATCTCGTTCAACAGTGTATGTCACTGTTTTAGGAGCTTGTGTATACATCTAGGAGACAAATATATGCTTTGTAAATTTGTAAAGGTAGAAATAGTGACTTCTAGTAGTATAGACAAAAATAGGCAAAAATAACGACAACAATAGAAGAAATAACAATAATAGCAATAAGGATAATAATCATGGCAATAGAGTTAAAATAGAAGTCTTATAGATTCGCAGTATGTGTGTGTGTGTGTGTGTGTCTGTGTTTCTTTGATATGTATGTTCAGTTATCATTCTATTTTACACCTAAATTAATTGACTATATAAAAATACGCATACTGGTAATAGTATTGGTAATTATTTGTGATGTCCAATTTGTTTCGGTCGGCAGTGTATGTCACTATTTTAGGACCACTGTCTACACATCTAGGAGAAAATGACATGCTTTGTAAAGATGATAAGGTAATTATTTGATGATGATATCTACCTTAAAATATCATCTAGTGGTAGAGACTTGCGTTTCAGCCATTCGTGCCATTCGTGTGGATTAGCAATGCCGCTCAACCTATAACAGTCTTTTGGATCCGCGAACGGTACAGATCTTGGCCTCCCTCTCATATACTTTTGACCAACCCTTTCCCTGCTTAAAACGATTTTATTAACTGCAGTAATTATAGATAGGGGGCATATATGTTACCATCTGTGCTGGGGAAATTCACTGTTCATATAGTATGGTTTTCCGGAAGCTGATATTGTGATCTCGGATTATATATAGTGAACTGAGAGAGTCAGACACACACACACACAGAACGAGAGAGAGAGTGTGTGTGTGTGTGTGTGTGTGTGTGTGTGTGTGTGTGTGTGAAAGACAGACAGACAGACAGAGAGAGAGAGAGAGAGAAAGAAAGAGAGAGAGAGAGAGTGAGAGAGGGGGGGGGGGGGAGAGAGAAAGAAAGAAACAAGGAAAGAGAAAAATATATATTCTCACATTCCTGTCTCTCGATTTTCTTTTAAACTTTTGATCCAATTAGCATTCTCATCCTGGGGTCCTTTTCCTTCTTCCATTTCAGCTGAACTTTTCCATTTCAATTTCTCTCCTTTCAACCATGCACGTCTTCTGGATGCTCATTTGCCAGCCGACATTTTAATTATTTCATGGGCTTTCTTTTTTTCCCTGCTTTCTTCCTCCTCTTTTATGAATATATACTGATCAATGTTTGTTAACGATACCTGAGAAATATCTTCAAAATTACTTGACGTTTTTTTCAGATACATATAGATATACTATGTGTGTAAAAATACTCACACACACATGTGTGTGTGTGTGTGTGTGTGTGTGTGTGTGTGTACATATATATATACATACATACTCTCTCTCTCTCTCTCTCTCTCTCTCTCTCTCTCTCTCTCTCTCTCTCTCTCTCTCTCTCTCTCTCTCTCTCTCTCTCTCTCTCTCTGCTCATCAGAAATTCAGGCATATATTGACCACATCCTTTGAGCATCACGCCTAAACGTATTTCGTTTCTTAACAATGATGCTGATCACGTGATTTTTTTCTGTATATAAAAACTATCATGGATATTATTAGCTTCTAAAATAATTATCCTGCACAATGTATGCTCTTCAATACAGATTCTCCGCATTATGTTGTCAGTAACAGATTGATTTACGAAACAAGAACAACGATAATTGAAACGTTGACGAGTAATTGGCATTTCAGGTCCTCTAATCTAAAGTGATTAATTAAATGCTTGTGCTAGACGCCGGCAACCAGCTGGAGCAAAAGATAAAATTAATGAATCTCGCTCTCTCTCTCTCTCTTTCTTTATACATATACATGTATATACATGTATATATATATATATATATATATATATATATGTGTGTGTGTGTGTGTGTGTGTGTGTGTGTGTGTGTGTGTGTGTGTGTATCACATCGCTCTCTCTCTCTCTCTCTCTCTCTCTCTCTCTCTCTCTATATATATATATATATATATATATATATATGTATATACATACATACATACATACATACATACATACGTGTACACACACACACACACACACACATACACACACACACACACACACACACACACACACACATCTCTCTCCCTTTCCTCTCCCCCCTCCCTCTCTCTCTGTCTCATCTCTCTCGCTCACACTTTCTTTTTCTCTTTTTTTCCCCCTCTCTCTTTCTTTCTCCCTCCCTGTGCATAATTACGTAAAGGTAACATTCACCTCTAATGATATTTCTCTATCACGCTCCCATGCTATGTGTGTGTCCTACATACCTGTGTGTGCGTGTGTAAAGAGTGTGGACGTTTACTGCATGTTTACTTTTGTTCATTGTGCTTCTCATCACGGGCTAAAAAGCAAAACGAAAATCAATATGAAGCTCAAGAATTTTCAGGCTTCCTTTGCTTAAGCCTGTGGTTAATAAAAATGCTCTTTAGACGAGTGTTACATGGTATGATATTCCCTTTTATATATTGATATAACATACCAGGGGGTGTGCATATGTGTGCGTCATGGTTACATAATACATATCTAATTATTGCTTATTTTTTTACACGAAAAGATGTGTATAACTTATTCTACTTCTTTGCATCTTGGAATGTAAGAAATTAATTTAATTTTCATATCTCCTTGCGAGTAGCCTTTGAATCCTGGGGTCCTTTAATATTCTCCTTTGATGTGTGTTATATGTAATGATATTTACTTTTCTCTCTGATATCATAATTGGCCTCCGTGTCATGTGGGTTTGGGTTTAATAATTCGTAATTTAGGCCAGGTAGAACTATATTTGTAAAATCATATTTCATGGAATAATTTCTTATCTAGTGTGATATGGAGCTTCATAGTTTATATACCTTTGACAGGTCGTACGCTGAAAGATTCGCTGTAGAATTTCACCCAAGAAATAAAGAGCGATAATAAATTATTTCTCTCTTATCATCCCCTAAGACTTGATACTGAAATCCAGGTTTCATTTCCCTGGAATCTGATTTCTTTGACGTCGATTCAGGATGTGCGATATGTACTACATACCTTTTTATTGGTTACTGTCTTCACATATCATCCGATAAATATTTTCACAAGCATATGGTGGCACACACATAAGAAAATGATAAAAAACATGAAATACATATTGATTTTTTCTTCATGAGCGGGTAAACGTTTCAGAACGAGAGCAGATGTGACTTGTAGACGTAGCGAGTCCCGAGTGACTATATTAAAGTATTAAACTGAAAGAACAGACATCAAATGCAAGAATTTCACTGGAAATATGAGTCATTAAGACAGATGGTGCTACTAACTTGTCATGTGGCAAGATTCTTTGCCCGGCTCAAGGAATTAGATAAACAACAGAAGGATGTTATTGAAGTGACGGTCGGAAAACTAGGTCAGGTCAGCTATAACTGTAACGGTAACCTTCTTTAACAAACAAAATTGCAAAGATACAAGATGTTCATCTGGTGTAATGTTTGTAATATGTATATATATATATATATATATATATATATATATATATATATATATATTGTTTTGACCTGCTACGCTCTAAATAGCAAAATACTATCAAGATATATAAGCAAAGTAACTCAAACCTGATTTTTTTTTCCAGTGGACTATTATTTCATTAAGGCTGTTTCATAATCGGTGTGTATGGATATGTTTACTGATCCGTATTATAGGTTATCTATAACTAAATCTGTATAACTAGATTTAGAACCAAAATAATTTACACAGATATTTGCCTTACCTGGTATAATAAAGGTCAATAAAGAACGAAGTAAAGACACTTCAACTGGTTCCCTGCGAAATGTTATTGATGCTTGTATAGCAGTTAACGTTATTCGAATTTTTTAGCATCCTTTCATAACATGTTGTATGTGTTATATATTATCCTGTGGATTTTTTTTTAATGTGCCCCACAGGAGAAATATATTCCCTTCCCTCAAAAATCCCATAAGATAAAGAAATTGACATTATAAAATGAACAACTGAAAAAGGGATTTTCTGTGCTTTATTATAAGTTTTAGTTTAGTCCTTTATTTACCACCCTGGCTAACTGCACAGGCGTGGGCAAGCTGTGGTACATTTAATGCATGGTCATAACATTACATAGTGTTACATTTGAATTTTAGCCTATAACATTGCTATGAGTACTTATATCAGTTTAAGGAAAGGAACAATTGCACAGTCCTTTATGCACTCATCTGCCACGCCGGCATATAGCTTGGGCGTGGGAAAGCATTAATACATTTTATATTCGGTTATGTGATACTACATTCCAAATTTAGGATACAACATAAGTATATCTTCTAGGGCATCAGATGATATGAAGTAGTTACATAGTTCTCCGTACCTCATGCTAGGTGGCCTGAAAGGCTGTATCACATGGCACTCTGAGATATAATGTACAAGTGTTCGCTTATATTCTTCATTACACAGTTTACACTTAGTTTCTTCGACATTACAAACTGTACTGACCTGCCAATACAATCTATACCCAAGCCTGATTCTTGCAGTCACAACATCACACTGTCTTGTTCTTGTTTTATATAAACCATAGATGAAGGAATCTTGCCTAAACCGGTCATAGTGCTTTATGCTACAGCTTTCAGGGCGCTGAGAATTAATCAACTCAGTCAAGTCCTCTCTGAAGGAGGCTTTAATGATGTAGAAAATCCTAGAAAGAGGTATCCCAAGATCTATGTCCACACTTTGTTTGTCACATGCTGACTTTGCTAGGCGATCAGCATGATCATGCCTAGGGATTCCAACATGCGATGGAATCCACACAAAACGTATATTATGGCCTCGTTCTTTTGCACGATACACGTTTATCCTGATGTCATTTGCAATATTTCCCGCACCTTTGTCTAGAGTGTTCAGAGCCTGGAGAGCACTCTGTGAATCGCAGAAAATGACCCCTGAGCCTTGTTTCAATAGAAATTCGGTGGCCATGAGTATTCCTGCCAACTCGGTTTGCATAGTGCTAGCCCAGTCATGAACCCTCCTACAATCCTGGTGCTGCAAAATATTGTTTTTATATACAACAAAAGCGCATCCTGCTCTGCACCCAGACTGCAAGGATCCGTCAGTGTAGCATTCATATACATTGGAAAGAGTGTCTAGATGCTCATTTATACTTGCAAGTGCATAATGTTTAAGTATAGCAGGGGGGGCACTGTCTTTTTTGGGGGCAGTCGTATAATATACACTTAGGTCCGACATTTTCCACGGTGGTAAAGAACGTCCATGTAGGGTCTTAGTTATGGGAATGTTCAGCTGAGCTAAGTGTTTACACGTCACTTGTAACCATGAATTTGAGTATGAATCGGTGTTGTTATTCAAAGTTAGCTCTTCTATTCTGTGTTTTAGTTGTCTTTGGAACTCTGTACAATGGAGGGGTTCTCTAATTGATTTGACACTAAATGTGGTATTTATGTATAATATTCTTTCATAAACAGAAGGCAAATTAAGTTCTGTTCTCATATTCACAATCCTTGTTGTTCTAGGGGCACCAAGAATGATCCTCATGGCTTCATTTTGGACACTTTCTAGACTAGTCAACTCTGATTCCTTGAACGATACTAGGTGCAACGCATGGTAATCTATGACCGACCTTATGTATGACAAGTAAAAGATTCTCGCAATATTGACATTAATACCATGGTCTTTGCCGACAAGTGTCTTAAGTGGCTTCAGTCGCTCCCACAGCCTTTTCTTCAGGTTTCTAATGAACTCTGAATCATTAACAATCACCCCAAGGTATTTGTATTGATGGCAGAGATCTAGCTCAACGTCATCTATATGAAACCTTGGCAGAGGGATTGTCTGTGGGTTAAGTGCCTTTGTTTTTTCAGATGAAATTATCAAGCCACACTCAGTAGCCCTTGCAGAAAGTATATCTAGAATCTCTTGCATTCTCTCCTCGGATGAGGATTTAATACAAATGTCATCGGCATAGCAAATAATGGAGTCATTGCCTGCAAGTGGTATATCGCCCAGTAATCTATGCATTAGGATATTAAATAGCATGGGACTAAGTACGCCTCCCTGAGGTGTGCCGAGTTCAAATACTTTTGTATGAGTACTTTTAATGCCCCTGAAGAGAACCTGAGCCGATCGATTCGACAGATACATTTTAATCCATGTTAACAGTTTTCCCTGAATACCAAAGCTAGCTAGTTGCTCAAGGATAATTTCCCTGTTTGCAATATCAAAAGCAGATTTAAGATCAAGAAATACGGTTTGCATGCCTGGGTTTGAGTTTGTTAAGTACTCTGCAAAACAGTGCTGACTGCTACGCCCTGGGAGAAATCCATACAGTCTGGAGGATAACTTAGCATTTAT
Source organism: Penaeus chinensis (assembly GCF_019202785.1). Classification (NCBI taxonomy): domain Eukaryota; kingdom Metazoa; phylum Arthropoda; class Malacostraca; order Decapoda; family Penaeidae; genus Penaeus; species Penaeus chinensis. Next base: position 23,557,809 of record NC_061858.1, read on the forward strand.
GCGATACATGAGCCTGTTCAGAATTATTCTCTCAAGTACTTTGCACAGACAGGAGGTCAAGGAAATGGGTCTGTATTTATCAGTATTGGGTTTGGGTATAGGAATGATTAAGCTTTTAGTCCAGGAGCTTGGGAGGATTCCTTGTGATAGGCTGAGTCTATACAGATGTAAAAGTGGGTTGCCTGGTACCTGAGCAATGTGACGAAGGACGCTGTAAGTAATGCCGTCCTCGCCAGGGGCGGTTGCCTTACCTTTCAGAAGGGCATTGCTTAGTTCCCACTCGGTTATTTCGACAAAGTCGGAGGGGTCAGTAGCAGCACATGCTATTGCTATATTGAAATTTCTATCTATTTTCGACTTGTTGAGCTGATTTTTTATCCCTTGTGGAAGTGAGTGTACTTGAGAATTTCCTGCCCACTGCTCTAGCAGCATATTAGCCTGTTCCTGTGGACTGTGGAACTGCGGTGTTGTGAGGGCTTTACCTGTCAGTCTATTAATTTTTCTCCATACGTCAGCTATAGAAGTTTGACTATTGATACTTTGCAGAAATTGTTCCCAGTATTTACTACGAATCTGAGTTTTTAAATCTCTGAATTCCTTGGTGGCTTTCATAAACTGCAGAAGATTATCTGTCGTCTTATTATCTTTATAGCAATTAGCAAGCTCCTGAACCCGTATATATTCCTTTGCCAGAATTGGGTCATTGATCCACCTCGGTGCATGGGAGGTCTGGGGCCTCTTTTTCTTTGAGAGTTTTCTTGAACAGACCCAAGTGTCATAGTAGTCAGTGACAACTTTGATTAGTTCCTGAGAAAATTTCTCAACAGATGTTACTTCATAGGTGTTATACCAGTCATAGACCCGTGCCTTGAAGTGATGCTCCAGGCCCGGTGGGATAATTATTCGGAGCCTAGGTGATCTAGTGGCTGAATTGGTGTCTACAGTATAATCTGTTCGTATTGCAAAGTGGTCACTAACTAACTCTCGCACCAGTGAAGTACAGACATTACCATGAACTAAATTTTTGCCAAATACATAGTCTAATCTGCCACCTCCCAAATGAGTCTCTGCTTCTGTGTCATATACTGTCAGTGATCTACTATTGATAAAATCTTTGAATTCTTCCCCATTACTATTACGTTGGTTGTCTCCAAAGTGTGGATGCCTTGCATTGAAGTCGCCCATACATAACGTGCTTTGGTTGTGAAAATTGGGGAGAGAACTAGCCAGAGTATCTGGCATATACATTATACAGTGAAAAATAGCCAGTGGCAGTCTGAATTTTTAAATGATGAAATTGAACATCAGTGTTCTCGGATTTTTTAACTAACTTATGTGGCAGTGCTACCTTCACATATGTCAACAATCCAGTCATGGCTGTATTCACATATGAATAGTATCCCTGAATTGCAGGTGCTATTTTCATCTTAGCAGCAGCAGCAAAAGGTTCTTGCACGCAAATAACATCAGTATTATATTTACGGATATAAAACTCTAGGTCATTCAGCCTAGGCTTTATACTACGCATATTCCATGATATAAATTTGATTGTCCGTTTATCCATAAGTGAGTAGTGTTCTATTAGGCAATCTGTACCTCATGCTGTTATATCCTCTAATATTACAAATTATAGATTCACATAAACATATAGCTTTATGATTGTGGATTTCATTACAGATGGTAGTCTTAAACATAAAAGTACTTTTAACCATTTCAAACATTTGATCTTAGCTTTGTTCCACTTCTCAGCACAGTCCCTACGGTTGCTGTGCTAGGTGCACCTGGGGGGCTGGTTGCGTCACTGGACCCGATGTCACAGGGATCCTGATATTGTTCGTGGCGGCTGTCAGCGCTGACACGCCCACTCTGGTTATCAGCACTGGCGGTCTGACATCGGTTCTCCTCGTTCGTTTGTTTAGCACTAATGGTAACACGAGTATCACGGCACTGACAATCACTTTTATTTTTTTCCATTTCTGTTTATAAACGTGTATAAGACTCATTTTGCCGAATGTTACGTCTTACTGTAGAAGCATAAGGCTTCTTATTGTTTAGGCAGCGAACACAAGGTTCGCTAGCCATTTAATGAGTATAAGACTCATGAAACAAGGAACCAGTAGGAGGGTTCGGAAATCATAATTTTCGGTGAGTTGAAAGTTAAGTTAAGTAAGTTTATTTACCACCCTGGCTATCTGCTCAGGCGTGGGCAATCATGATTACAGTTTTATATACATCTAACACAGTACAATAGCCTGTGACTACTGTAATTGTACATGGTAGTATAGAAACATGTCATACATCATACAAAAATAATACGTTGATATGATCTTGCCGTGTTTACATAACACTGTGTTTTTTGTTTACGGCAGTTTTACATAGTAAATTTAGGATATAATACGAGTATATCTTCCAATGTATCAGATGAAATGAAATATTCACATAGTTCTTTATACCTCATGTTAGGTGGTCTGAAAGGCTGTATCACATGACATTCCGAGATATAATGCTCAAGCGTTCGCTTGTTTTCTTCGTTACACAGTCTACATTTAGTTTCATCTGCACTTTTTGCACCGTGCAGTTGCCAATACATTCTGTAACCTAAACGTATTCTGGCAATAACCACGTCACATTGTCTGGTTTGACTTCGGTGCCACCCATAGGAGGGCTTGCTATCTCTATACTGATCGTAGTGCCTTATGGTACAGCTTTCAGGCCTTTGAGTGTTTGTCAGATCTACTAGTTCTTCCTTATGAGAACTTTTCAATATATGTGCAACCCTAGCAAGAGGCATCCCAAGATCTATGTTCACAGTATCTTTGCTACAGGCTTCCTTCGCCAATTTGTCGACGTGGTCGTGCTTGCTAATGCCAACATGAGATGGTATCCATACAAATTGAATGTTAAAATTACGCTCTATTGCACAAGTTACGTTACGCTTAATGCAACTCACAATTTCCTCATCGCCACCTGCTTTGAAAGAATTTAGTGTCCGAAGAGCACTCTGAGAGTCACAGAAAACTACTCCAGAGCCCCGAGACATTACGAATTCCGTTGCAAGGAGTATACCTGCCAGCTCCGTTTGTGTAGTGCTGGCCCAATTTTGCACTCTCATATTAACTTGATGTTTTAGTAGGCCATTTTTGTATACAGTACAAGCACAACCAGCTTTGTATCCAGACTGTACGGATCCGTCAACGTAACACTCGTATACATCATCGCCCATAGACTGTGTGTGTTCCTTCACCGTTGCTAATGCAATTTGTTGTAACACGCAATTATGTACACTGTTTTTTTGTGGTAGACACGTAAGGTGCACGATCAATTTTGAATTTTTCCATGGTGGAATGGATCGACCCTGTGGTATTTTACTAATTGGGACATTGAGCTTTGTAATGTTCATGGAGATTTTGTGTATTAGAGGGCGCGCGTGTGTGTGATTAGTCACGTCTGCTTGCGTGATTTTATGCTGCATTTGTTTTTGGAAGTCTGAAAGATACAAGGGTTCCCTCAGAGCTTTGACCCCAAATATAGTGGAAATAAATATTATTCTATCAGAGATGGATGGTAGGTTAAGTTCCGACCTCATGTTTACTATCCTTGCTGTTCTCGGGGCGCCGAGGATAATCCTCATGGCTTCATTTTGCACTACCTCCAAGCTATTTATTTCTGATTCCTTACATTGCAACAAGTGCAGTGCATGGTAGTCTACAACTGATCTTATAAAAGCCAAGTAAAACAGTCTAGCGAGCTTAACATTGATGCCATGTTCTCTTCCAACAAGAACTTTCAACGGTTTCAGTCTCTCCTAGAGTCTCTTTTTCAGGGAAGGGATCAGGTCTGCATCATTTATGTTCACCCCGAGATATTTATATTTATGACACATGTCAAGCTCTTGGTCACCTATGCGAAAAGTGGGTAGGGGTATGATACATGGATTGAGAGCCATTGTTTTCTCAGTGGATATGACTAATCCACACTCATGAGCCCTAGTTGTGAGTTTGTCGAGAATTATTTGCATCCTCTCTTGTGATGATGCTTTGACACATATGTCATCAGCATAGCATATAATGGATTCACCATCCCCAAGTGGAATATCTGCCACCAGCTTGTGCATGAGGACATTGAACAACATAGGGCTGAGAACTCCTCCCTGTGGCGTCCCAAGTTCAAAAGATTGTGTGGTGGAACTTCTCACTCCCCTGAACAAGACACTTGCAGATCTGTTCGAAAGATACATTCTAATCCAGCTCAATAATTTACCCCGGATGCCAAAGCTTACTAATTGTTCTAGGATAATTTCTCTGTTTGCAATGTCAAAAGCTGACTTAAGGTCAAGAAAAACAGTGTGCTTCCCTGGATTAGAGTTTGAGTAGTACTCTGCAAAGCAATGTTGTGTGCTACGTCCCGTTATGAATCCGTACAGTCTGTGAGATAATTTACCTTGCAACCTGTACCTGAGTCTGTTCAAAATTATCCTTTCTAGAACTTTGCATACACATGAGGTTAGTGAGATTGGGCGGTATTTATCAGTGTTTGGTTTCGGTATAGGGATGATTAGACTGCGCGTCCAGAGGCCATGCAGAATACCTTCTGACAAACTTAACCTGCACAGGTGCAAAAGGGGATTACCAGGTACCTGAGCTATAAGGCGGAGGACACTATAGGTAATTCCATCTTCACCTGGTGCAGACGCTTTTCCTTTGAACAGTGCATTGTTCAGCTCCCACTCAGTAATCTCAGCAAAGTCTGAAGGGTCTGTCTCAGAACATCCAATCTCAATGGCAAATTTACGTGCAATTTTAGACTGACTAAGGTGGTTCTGAATATTTGTGGGAAGTGAGCTCAATTTGGACGCTCCAGCCCATTGACTAAGGAGCATGTCTGCTTGTGCAAGAGGACTATGGAATTGCGGGGTGTTAGTTCTTTTGCCTGAGAGTCGATTAATTTTTTTTCCAGACCTCAGACATTGAGGTGTTATTGTTTATGCTTTGTAGGAACTGTTCAAAGTGTTCTTTTCTAAAAAGAGTTTTTAAATCCCGTAGATTTTTGTTATCCTTAAGAAACTGAATAAGATTGTCAGGTGTATTGTCCTGCTTGTAGATATCACAAAGCTCCTGAACTCGCTTTTGTTCCCTTAATAGTGTAGGGTCACTGACCCACTTAGGTTGTTTTAGGCGTTGTGAATTGTTGCTCTTTAAGGTTTTCTTTGGACAGACCCAGGTGTTGTAGTAATCAGTGACCACTTTCATCATGTCCATGGAGAATTTATCAACACTCGTTACTGTGTAATCGTTATACCAGTCATAAATACGTGATTTAAAGTGGTGCTCAAGGTAAGGAGGAATAGAAATTTTAAGCCTATTTGTTTTTGCAGATGGACTATTATCAACAGCGTATCTCGTTACTATTGCAAAGTGGTCACTGATTAGCTCTGTTGCAAGCATGCTTCTGACGTTTCCATGCACAAGATCCCTTCCTATTACATAATCTAGCCTACCCCCCGCCACGTGAGTTTTCCTGTCTGTATCATATACGGTCATAGATCTATCGTTCACAAAATTTCGGAACTCTTCGCCATTTTCATTGCATTGACTGTCTCCAAATGTATAATGCCTAGCATTAAAATCCCCCATGCATATTGTGCCGTGATTCTGAAAGTTGGGCAGTGAATCAGTTTGAAACTTTCTACACCTTGCGTATACATTGTACAGAGAGAAAAACCCAGAGGCTGTTCGAATGTGTAAATGCTGATATTGCACATTATTGTCATCAGACTTCTGCACCAAATTATGCGGTATGGTGTCACTGACATAAGTCAATAGGCCTGTCATCCCTGTGTTCGTATAGGAGTGGTACCCTCTAATTCTAGTGGCGGTTTTTATTTTAGTGGCTGATGTGAAGGGCTCTTGTAGACAGATAACGTCAACATTATGGTTATGAATGTAGTAGAGCAAGTCATTAATTCTACGGTTGACACCACGTATATTCCATGAGAGAAACGTAATTATTTTCTTGTCCCCCATCACACCCTATGATTAGCTGATTGGTCAAATTTGTGTTTGATGAAGCCCTTTAGTTTGCAGATTTCTTGTACAGCATTACATATCTGTGCTGCATCTTGTTTATTTACACTGATTCTGCGCGCTTTCCTCATATTGATATTATACGTATAATCCGTACCTGATATCATTTTCTGAGTGATGTCCCATAGTTCGTCCGTTTCCTGCATATTTCCGTCGGCGTTGTTTTCACTGTTACTGTCGTCACCGTTTTTAGATGATTCGTCGATGGTATCTTGAGTAATAACATTATCACAGACCTCATTCGTATTTTCGACATCACTAACATCATCACTTCAGTTAGCATGACAACGCAGACATAGTCAATCTTTAGATACAAAACAATATCATGAAGACATTTTGCTATTGGTGAAACCTCGAGTTCCTTCCCCTAGATTCTCGTTTCTTTAACATCGTCCCGTAATTGTATAGCATTATGCTATTGACCTTTAAATTTGTTATTTTTTCGAAGAATAAATAACGATAGAATGATAACAATAATAGTAATAATGATAGACAATAACAAAGTAAAGAAATTTAAACTTTTTGTTTCACATTAATTCTTCTTTCTTATGTCATATACAATAATCATATAAAAGGGTAAAGATCTAGGGTTTCTTAAACTTCTCTTAACGTTAAAGAAGAAAATAACATCAACTCTCATATGTCTTCATAAAGTACATTTTCGTTTAAGTAGACGCGCGTCATCTGTTTTCAAAATTCCACTATTCGCACGGAAAAATAA
>NC_061858.1:23582112-23584612 GCF_019202785.1 Penaeus chinensis
CGACCCCAAAGTGAGCCGCCGCCATCGTTTCTATATTCTTATGGAAGGCCACGTAGTTAACGCCGCCTTTCTCGCACGTCCTTCTTATCTACCGCGAAGCTACCTCGCTTGCTTCTACCCGCACTCCTGCGCCATGATTGCTGCCCTGGGGTCTGACTAGCTATGTGGGTGTGTGTATATATGTATATATGTATATATATATATATATATATATATATATATATATATATATATACATATATGACCCCTCTCGAACATCAACACACACCGAGCCAGCCAACACCTGGAGCGGTATCCACGAAAGTTCTTAGACAGTTTTGAGACGATTCTGAGCCTAAAATTTCAGTCTGTCTCAAAAATGACTCAGGCAGGCGTGCTGTCACATATAAAATTATCAACAAATACATAAATTAAATCAATACTTTTATATTACTCAAAATAGCGTATATAAGGTTTCATCAGTTACTATACTAACGCAGTCATGGACACGTTCATTCTAAATAAAACCTGATATATGTAAACATGTGGCACCAATGCCACAATGTAGACGATTGTCTACATCGTACATTTGCGTTCATCATTTTATTGCCGATTCATAGATACCTTCACTTATATGCAAATTAGTTTTTTTATTTATAATCTGATATGCTAGCGTTACGCATATAAATGCATATTTACAAGAAACAAACATGATTAATGAGAGTAAAATTACCTTTGCTGAAGCGCCGGGCAGTGAGATCGCCTTCTGCTAACTATTATGATTGATAAACAACTTCAAAAATATGAAAATCTGTTTTTGCTTAGTAACACGTACAGAAGCCTAGGTACAGAAATAAATATACAAACTAATGGGAAAGTCCTCTACCGAAGCGTGGAGGCAGTCGCTTGTTACGGAGCTGTTCTAAAGTTTTCAATAGCCTTGGTAGGCATACATCACACGAGTTAAATCGCTCTCTCTCTCTCTCTATCTCTCTATCTATCTATCTATCTATCTATCTATCTATCTATCTATCTCTCTCTCTCTCTCTCTCTCTCTCTCTCTCTCTCTCTCTCTCTCTCTCTCTCTCTCTCTCTCTCTCTCTCTCTCTCTCTCTCCCCCTCTCTCTCTCTAAAAACTGTCCGAGAACTTTTGTGGATACCGCTCCTGGGGTTTGCCCAGATATATCTGTATATTTTTTGCTGTGTTTTTTAATGTACTGAACTCTGATAAATAATTGATAAGTGCGACTTGGTCCTGTTATTATTATTGATAATAATATGGTAGTGGAAGTAATAACGTAATGTTAACAATGATAATAATGATGGTAATAATGGTGATGATAATAATAATAAAGTTCTGATCTGACCAAGGCCGAATTTTGAAAATCCAACTTTTGCAGACTTGGGTCTCCTAAACAGCTTATTGCTGTTTACTTTGGCATTTCGCAACCACTAAAAGACTGTTCAGGCTAGGTAAGTCTATTCAATAAATAAATCCATCGTAAAAGAACATTACAAAAATATATTGTAACTGCGGCGGAAGGGCAGCTGAGGGGAAGGAGAAGAGTATTTTGTGTCGCTTCCATTCAAGGCTACGCAGCCGTTCAACCTACAGTATTCCCCGTTTCACATGCTTCAAAAGCAAATGCTGAGTAATAAGATTGTAAAATATAATATATACCTATGTAGTTTCTGTTTTATCGCATCTGTGGCACCATAATAATACTCCCTGATGAGAACAGATTATACTCAACTCCTGTCGTCAGGAATAAAGGCTTACTGGACGTAGATAACATGTGATCCTAAGCCACGTACTTAAGCTTATGATCTTTTATGTAATTCACTAGTGTTAACAGGAGAAATTAATATGTAGATTAATCAATAGATGGCAGACATTAGAAAACGATATAAGGGTAAACTTATTTATTGTAGAGTTATGTAATAGGATCATAATAAGTACACCTTTACTATGGCATACATTTATCATAAACACTTATGAAGTTATCTTATGTAGATTAGGTAACACAAACATATTATTAAAGCCTAGTAAAAAAGAAAAAAAAAATACATGTCCTAAAGAAATCGAGAGAGAAAATACAATTTACCATGAAAGTATCAGTTGAGAATTCGAGAACAACGATACACTGGTGCATTTAACAGAGGCAATAGGGAAAAATTGTACGTCACAAACACGTAATAATCATCTCCATTGTTAGTCTTCTCAATGTTAGCAGTAGTAACTTAATGAAAACGTGATTCAAATTGAAAAGAAAATACGAGTAAAAAAGAATTGGAAACTGTTATTATTAATTATAGCAATATGGTAGTGAAAGCAATAACGTTAACAGTGATACAAATGATGATAATAAAGATGATAACGATAAAAATGATAGTGGTAATGATAATGATAATGGTATTTGTTGATTATGATATTAACAATAATGATAATATCATTGTTATTATAATAATAATAATAATAATAATTATTATTATTATCATCTTTATCATTATTATTGTTGTT
>NC_061858.1:23602112-23607112 GCF_019202785.1 Penaeus chinensis
TACTTTTTCCAGGTTCAAAATCCGGGTAAAAGTTCCACTCCCAGTTTAAGTACAGCTTGGTCTGGACGTACAGCACTGTGCAGCAACAGTCTAATGCATATTGGCACTAGTGTTTCTCGAGTGTCTCACAAAAGTTGCTCCTGTCTCGCAACAGCTGATAAACTGTGGAGCAACACATTTGGAATGCTGGTAAGTTGTTGAGCAACTGTATCGGGACAGTTAAGATACATTGTGGCTCAACTGTTTCGATACAATGGGTAATTTGGTCTGGACTAGGTTTTAGACTTCAAAATCCTCAGCGGAAAAGGAATGATTGGTTAATAAATACGTGTGTGTGTGTGTGTGTGTGTGTGTGTGTGTGTGTGTGTGTGTGTGTGTGTGTGTGTGTGTGTGTGTGTGTGTGTGTGTGCGTGCGTGCGTGCGTACGTGCGTGCGTGTGTGTGTTTGCACGCACATTAAAAATAAATCATGCTATGTAATCACGTTTGAATAAATTCCAACTCGCGAATCTGCATGATCATTTAGCAGGGAAATAATCGCATCTATTCATTTCTACACAAACTCAATTTTGCGTTTTCCTTTGTTGATTGATACCCTTTAAAGAATCGTTTCAAATCACCATTGTTCCATTCGAGTGGAAACCTTCAGCAATCAAATAGAGGCGTTTCATCAACAGCAACAATATCAAACCACACATTCAGAGTGTATTCTTAACAAGGTCCGACCCTGGTTTCGGCAAAGATTGTGTTTACGTGTTCCTCGGCTGCTGAGGCAATCTCGTTGGGTCAGATTATGTAGGTCTACAATTTGATTACAACTGCAGGTAATGACAATGGTGATGGTGATATGTTGATGAAGAAAATGTGTTATTATTATAACTACAGTTAATCATAAAATGATAAGGATGATGAAGATGATCATTTCTATTAATATAATTATTATTTTTGTAATTCCCATGCTAATTTTCATTAAGAGTATTATTCTTTTTAACTATTACTAATATTTTATTGTTATTGTTACTGTGATTGATTATTGTCAGTGTTTTGATTTTGATTGTTATTTTAACTTTTATCATTTTCATTTTCATTATTACTCAAATTATTGTTGTTATCATTTTCATCATCATCATCACTATCACTATCTTTATTTTTTATTACCATTATTATTATTATTATTATTATTATTATTATTATTATTATTATTATTATTATTATAACAATATTACTGCCATCACTATAAATGTATTACTTTGATTATCATAACTAATACTATAATCAGTATTACCATTATCTTCATCATTATGTTTATCATTATCATTTGTGTTGTTTTTTTCATAATCATTATCATCAATCATCATTACCTTATTACTATTACCGCTTTTATTTTCAGCATTATTAGTAGTACAGGTGACCGAATAATTTTTCGGCTACCAATAAGATGATCGAATTTGCGTTTTATTTGTATATTCAAGTATAACTATATAAACTTGATAAACAAGCTATGTTATTTTACTTCGTATAAAAAAAAAATTGAAGTAGAAAGATAGACATATGATATAACCGTCTGCTACCTACATTTCCTTATTCCTTTGCAAATCAATTGATTACTGTTGATAGCATATGCACTCTGCGCATTTATTTCCCGTGTTCAGTTATGGAGCGTCTGTGTAACATATATATCCAAGTCATACGCAATCAATCCACAATTGGGCGCCGTCAACATGTTAATGTTGTTACCCCCCCCCCCCCCCCAAAAAAAAAAAAAAAAAAAAAAAATGCGGGAAACATTATATGTTACTTTGCAAATGATAAATACTATGAAGAAATTGAATTAACACAGTGGCATTTGGTAATTCGCTTTTTGGGCGAGCGAACAATCAGGTTAAATGACAATGAACCTGTAAATGTTATGGAAAGGGAAAGGGAATTATAGGCTGTTATATCCAATAAAATCCCAGCTCGATATTTGTTTGCCCAGCAGTTCCATTATCGATATTATATTGTTTTCGTTATAATAATAGTCATGATAAACCTTCTTTCTCAACATTATGTATAATCAGAATAACAATTCCGAAAGTTATGACATTAGGGGATTTTCTTCTTCAAATCAAGCTGCCTTGTGTTATATTATGTCATGGATACCAAGGATATATTAGCAAGAAACCATCTCTAAAATAACTCTTATACACATATTAAAGAGGAAATGTCTACTTCTTTCTGCCCTGGAGTGCGAGACAGCAAGAATAATATGTACATGTTTGATTCCAACATGCAGCGGTCAAGTGCCCTCCAAGAGCTGCCAGCACCCGTTTACTAATGCATTGTAATATGTGTGCATAGGTGTAGCGGCACATATCTCTCCCGGCAACATCTCCCTTATTTTTTTTTTTTTTTTAACATGGGCCAATCAAAAGGTGTCACACACCTTTCACAAGCAGGGTGCTGCCAGTTGATAGCTGTAGATACCAGCTCTACTAAGAGAAATTTTACTGTCGCTTTGCTATCGCCAAGGGAGTACCATCATGGCCAAAGTACTTCGGTCTTCCAGGAGAGGAGAGTGGAGAATTTCCTGTCTCTGGACTCATATTTGGCGCAGTATTTTTGCTGCAACTCTTGGCGATTTTCTGAGCCTTCTAAGGCATTGTCTTCCAAAGTGGGTGGTACTTCCTCCATGGGGGCGGTGTTAAGATGGGGGGGGTGGGGGGTGAAGTAGAGTGCTGTGTATCTTTATTCTTTTACAAAACTGTACAAACGAAATTGGGTTATATTTGTGAAGTACATCTTTGTGGTAAAGCATACAAAGTGTGTTCGCATGTGTTTATGAGGGGGTGAGGGGCACTAGAACTCAACCTAGGAGCCAAGGGGTCACCAGCTTGGAAACGTTGGAACCACTGTTCTAGGGTATTGCCACGTCTTCTAATCTATGGGGAGCCGACTGCCCTTCCCGGACCTCTACAGCACCTGTTTCGCCCTTAGTAGAGGACGGCAGCAGCGTCAGCCAGCGTTGTCATCAGCAGCAGTCGGCAATTTGCGAAGAGGAGGACGGCGCGGTTCCCAAAGTCGGTCGGGGAGAAACCGGGAGGAGATAAGGGTTCCGAGACGTTTCACGCCAGACGTCGCAGCGGACAGCATCCTGTGATTCCCAGGAAGTCGAGGTGGAAGTAGCGCCCAACAGGTGTCTCCTGGGAGAACAATAGGCTTCAGCCTCCCAGGTGCACTAAATTGCTGTCTTCGGCATATCTAACTTTCACTTCGTCCCTACAAAGCCAGGTAGAATTTCACCCACAGTTATCTCGCCTTCTCACTGAAGAGAGGGTAACTGCAGTTCAGTGTGAATGGAGACAGAGTAGCTTAATCGACCAAACCGTCTGCGCTCTATAGGTCAAAGGTCTGCGTACTTTCAACTTTTTCTTCTTACACCTACAAATTACATTTTTCAGAGAAAACTGACTACTTGTTTTCGTGTTGTTAGGAGAAGAAAGGTTGGTGAATGACTTTACACTAACGTAGAGATAGGATCTGTGTGAGTGAGTGTATATGTGTGCCTAAGTGCCGTATATTTTTGAATGGGTCCGCGTGTGCTGTGTGTATTTTCTGTGCGTGTCTATATTTTTTCCGCGTTTGAGTACTTAGCAATAATGATAACATACCAACGCCAATTACTATATTTGACTGAATAGGGAAAAGTTTCGGTCGTGTAAACGTAACATTTATAGTCGTGTATACAGACTACAAAATCTGAATGAGCAAAATGCGAGTTTTACTCTCTGATAGATTTACTTGGATGAACCTTCTAGGGCCTACACCTTATACCTTAAATATTGCGTGATATAGAATATATAAAAAACATAATAGTATATTCTGTAACAGTTCATATACGGTTTTCTAAAAAATAACAAAAAAAAAAAACGGTTGTTGATTGGTCATTCGCGAGGTAATATTTGATTTCCATGTTTAGATTACAGCAGTTTCGCTACTTGGAATCCATGTCATAAAAGCGTGGAACTCGATTCACATGCTACTTTTAAGCGCTGAGATCAATGCCTCAATTTCGTAATTATTATAGTGCTGATTACCACGGCGACAACGCCGATGACGACTGTTTATGATGGTGATAATAATAATATCGATGATAATGAAACTGATATATTCACGAGGTATTAAAGATTACGATGACAACACATGCTACTGGTGAATTTTTATATCATCTTGATAATGAAAGAGAGCTATAATATAATATTAAATATATATGTGTGGTATTCATAACAAGTGCTTTCACAAATGTGATTCTGAGAATACTTATCTTGATTTGCATTCTGTGAATAAGATTTTAAATATATTAACATGATGGAAGGAGGGCGAGGGTTGGAACTCGTAGTCTGCAAGTGAAAGGAGAGGCAAGCCATGTTAGAATGTACGTTTTACACATCTCAGTATGTTATATGCATTTCAATACACGACAAAAAAGCTTGTATAGTTCGTAAAGAGAGTTCCTGGAAGTTCCTAAACTTGGGCTAAGGGATCGCTGATTGTGGATTTTGTGTGCTCATACACACGCATAGATGCACACACACACACACACACACACACACACACACACACACACACACACACACACACACACACACACACACACACACACACACACTCACACACACACACACACACACACGCACGCACACACTAATATGCATCCGTTTACACACACACACACACACACACACACACATATATATATATATATATATATATATATATAAACATACATATACATACATATATATATGTATATATGTATGCATATATGTGTGTGTGCATATATATATATATATATATATATATATATATATATATGTATGTATGTAATATATTTATTGTATATGAATATATATATATATATATATATATATATATATATACATACATACACATATATATACATATATATATATATATATATATATATATATATATATATATATAACATATGCATGCATACAT
>NC_061858.1:23612112-23614612 GCF_019202785.1 Penaeus chinensis
CACATATATATGTAAATGTATGTAAATATATGTATATATATATGTATATGTATGTGCGCGCGCGCGCGTAAGTATGTATATATATATGTATATATGTGTTTGTGTGTGTATATTATATATATATATATATATATATATATGTCCATATATATTATATATATATATATGTATATATATATATATGTATATGTATATAAATGCATGCATATATATATATATATATATATATATATATAAATGGATACACACATATATAGATAGATATAGTTTTAAATATGTATATATATAAACATAAACATAAACATGACTATTCATTTCCAAGAAGACATGACCTGCAACCCTTACCCGCCCCTAAAAACGCGCCACGCGACCAAGGACGAGGCAAAAATCGGACTTGAACCGAGGAAGCTGTCCCACAGCAACCCTCGGGATGATCACCTCGCGATTTTTACGAACAGGGAAAACGTCAGCGACATTAACCACGGAAGAAAGACCTTTTCCCGATCGCCATTTCACTCTTCGTTGCTCGCGTAATAAATGGGAGAGGAGGGGCAGGTTCCCTCGCTCTTTCAACTTGGTTTTCATTCTTATCAATCAACGCCATGATCATACGGAATGAAAGGTGTTGTGCAACTGCGGAGTATAGTGCTGTTGAGTGACGCTAACCGAGGTGAATTAATTGCTCATTCATCTTATTTGTAAAAACGGGCTGTATAATTGAATGCTAATTTGACTCCGAAAGTGTACTGCATAAACAGTTTGTAAAATATTTATCTACAAGGGAGGTTTTCCTGTATTCTGTCGTTTTCTTCTCCCTTTTTGAATATTTAACGAGACATTAATTATTGTTACGGTTTATTTTCGTTGGAATTTCTACAAATCACTTGAATAAACATATGATTATCTGCCTCGCAATTTATGTATATTTAGAAAGTGAGAAATTACAAAAAAGACGGGAAACTTGCAAATAACATCCGTGTGTCTTTTGCATACCTGCAGCATCTCAAAGAGATATTGATATGGCTGTGTGAGTGTTGCTTGAATCCGACCAGTTTTGGCGCCTTTTACAAATAGGTATATAGGGTTTCCTTCTTGTATATATGTCATCCTCAAATTCCTTTTCTATTACATAAATATACATATATAGATAGATATAATACACACATATGTATATAGCATATATAACACACACACACACACACACACACACACACATATATATATATAAATAATATATACATATATATAATATATATATATATATATATATATATATTTATACACACACAAAAAAACAGTGTGTGTGTGTTTGTACACACACACACACACACACACACACACACACACACACACACACACACACATATATATATATATATATAAATATATATTTATATATATATATAAAGAGAGAGAGAGAGAATGTATGTAAGCATTCGTGCGTGTTTATATATATATATATATATATATGTATATATATATGTATATATATATATATATATATATATATATATATATATATAAAGAGAGGGAGAATGTATGTAAGTGTTTGTACTTGTATATATATATATATATATATATATTTATATATATATAATTATACATAACACACACACACACACACACACACACACATATATATATATATATATATATATATATATATATTATACATATATATACATATATATAGATAGATGCTTAGGTAGATGTAATGAATTACTGTATTTTATGGTTTTATCAGGAAACTAATTATAGTATATATATAAATAAAGATATATATATATATATATGATAAGTTGAATATTACTTTTATTATTAAATCTTAAACAAATCCGACGAAACCCCCAAGGCAATTGTTAATCTATGAATTTATCTCTATCATCCTTAATCATATTTTATTCAAAACGCCTAACCAGTATTCCTCAGACAAGGCCCCCTCCCTTGCAACTCATTCTCATTATTCCCTTGCCTTTGTTAGTTTTTAATCAACATAGCATCATCGGTTGCATGTAGGGTTATAATAAACACGGACCTCCAGTACTAATTACCTTTCTAGGCAAACGTATTATCACTAAATGTTCAAAGTAATAATAGTACAAGTAGCTCTCATCACTACTATACCCTGATTATTGCAAGTGTATCCAAATTGCCGGCGATCCATTTGAATAGCAGTTAGTCGGGAGCCCCAATTATCGTCCATCTACTTTGATTACCTTTCGGATAGCTTAAACGCGGCCGATTTATACCATGATAACAGTGGAGGGGAACTTAAGATTTTTTTTTTTCTCTTTGCTATCGTCATGCATTATTCTCTTTCATGCATTTAAGATGTTCGCTAGATTTGCATAAGGGCTGCTACTTAATACTAGTAAGATTTTGATAACACTGTTGGTATTATCAGTAATGATATTATTACGATCGGTGATACGAATAGGAAAACGTTTATAATAACTGACTATCATTAGCTAGTATTATTATTTTATTATACCTGATAAAT
>NC_061858.1:23622112-23627112 GCF_019202785.1 Penaeus chinensis
AGAAGAAGAAGAAGAAGAAGAAGGAGGAGGAGGAGGAGAAGGAGGAGGAGGAGGAGGTGGAGGAAATGGAGGAGGAGGAGGAGGAGGAGGAGGAGGAGGAGGAGGAGGAGGAGGAGGAGGAGGAGGAGAAGGAGGAGGAGGAGGAGGAGGAGGAGGAGTAGGAGGAGGAGGAGACGGAGGAGCAGGAGCAGGAACAGGAACAGGAGGAGGAGGAGGAAGAGGAAGAGGTGGAAGAGGAAGAGGAAGAGGAAGAGGAGGAGGAGGAGGAGGAGGAGGAGGAGGAGAAGGAGGAGGAGGAGGAAGAGGAACAGGAGGAGGAGGAGGAAGAGGAAGAGGAAGAGGAAGAGGAAAAGGAAGAGGAAGAAGAAGAGGAGGAGGAAGAGGAGGAGGAGGTGGTGGTGGTTTCAGGATCTCACGTCCCTTTACGATTACTTCGTGACCCCTCCGTGGGTTGGGACCCTTACTTTGAGAACCTCTGCTCGATTAAACCGAAGATGTAGCGTAGTTTTATTTAGTTTTCCGTAGATAAGTCAGCTGAAGCGAAGTGTGTTTAATATTACACGCCCCGTTTTTTGTTTTTTTTTTACTTTTTATTCTTTACGCGATGTGTTCAGTGTCACGCATTATGTGTTGTGTTAAGAGCTACATGTTTGTTTACTGTTACGTGTTATGTGTTTGCTCATTATGTGTTACACGTTTCTTCAGTGACACGTGTTAGGTGTCAAGTGTTTTACGTTTTATTTTCTGTTTTAATGTTTTACTGTTCGTATTCTTATTTTCTCTTTCTTATTTTTGTTCCATTTTTATTTGCTCGTTTCATGCGTCAGTATTTCATTCTATTTGTCACGCACGTCATGTATCTGACGCCTCACTGCATGTCGTACACATGCTTGTCTGTTCGATGTTTGCTTCATAAATCTTGCACTTGCACGGTTGGGACTGACTAACTTCTCCGATGCTAACCAAAGCCTCCAAAGAGATGGGATTGAAGCGAAGATAAAAAAGGAGTTAGAGGCTAACTGACTGGCCTTTAAGAGATATTAGATGTAATAGAAGATCAGATTGAGGCATGTGGACGAAAAGTTTGCATGAAATACGTGCGCGCGCGCGTCTCTCTGTGTGTGTGAGTGTGTGTGAGAGAGAGAAAGAGTGTTTTTTTGTGTGTACCTGTCTGTCTATATGTATGTATGCATGAATATACGTATGTGTGTGTGTAACAGAGGGAGAGAGAGGTAGTAAGAGTGAATGAATGAATAAGTGAGTGTGGCTCCGTGCATGCGTGCGTGCGTATGTGCGTGTGCCATTACTTATTTTCCGCCCTGTGCATGGCCTTGCAGCGTGAAAGCCTTATCCCTGGCAAGGGAGCGACGCAGCCTGACCCGTGATTACAGTGCCCGCGGGAGCCATTCCAGTAGTTACAGCGTGAGGGTCGAACAGGTCGTGAGTAGCAGCTGCTCCATGCGCGGAAATACGGCGGATTTTTCATTTCAGTAATTGCTGCTGTTATTGCGGAAATTTGATTGACGCTGAAGAACAGATTGCATACATTGCTACTGTGGTCTTTATTGCATTGGGGGAACAACGAAATGTATTGAAAAGCTTTGTAATCAAGTTCAGAGAGTGTTTCCATAGCCTTTGTACCTGTGAAAAAAACATGTTGTTATTCTAGTATAACTTAACACAAGATACTAAAGGAATCTGAAATGATAAAACTTCAGAACGGAGAAAATAGGTTCTTAGGAAGAACAACATTATTACATCTTTCATAGAAATGCCTTCCTAAGCTGCAGATAATAAAATTTTCTCAAGAATTTTGCTCTATTCTCATATAGCTTCCAATGAAGTCTTTCGTATGACCATCTCGTATATTTTACCCAAATCTCTACCAATGCGTCAATTTTTAAGAGTTCAAGAATTCTTTATTCCGGGTGTTGTACCTGAATAAACGACATATCTTGAAAAAAAGAAAGAAAGAAAGAAAAGGACATAGCATGTACCCAAGACCAGGTGTTGATATTTATCTGCATAGCAACACCTAGTGATTACCTCACGTACAGACCACGTGAAAAAGTACACGCTAAATCTCCGAATAGCGGTAAAATGATGCTGAGCTGAAGGCGGTCGATCTCTGGGTAATTCATGGCGTCTGTCGCAGCGGCAGAAGGGGAAGAATTCTGGAACAACGGGAAGCAACACTCGCTCGCTAACCCCTTTTGGTTGGGTCCCTGACAGGGCATTACATGTGTGTGTGTGTGTGTGTGTGTGTGTGTGTGTGTGTGTGTGTGTGTGTCTGTGTGTGTGTGTGTGTGTGTGTGTGTGTGTGTGTGTGTGTGTGTGTGTGTGCGTGCGTGCGTGTGTGTGTGTGTGTGTGTGTGTGTGTGTGTGTGTGTGTGTGTGTGTGTGTGTGTGTGTGTGTGTGTTTGTGTGTGTGCATATGTATATGTATATATATATATGTGTGTATATATATATATATATATATATATATATATATATACACACATAGGTAAGAAAACTTAGCTTCCGTTTTCCGTACACTGGGATGTCACAGATATATAAATTCTCCCTGACTTAATATTGAGGGCAGATCTTCCAGGCCACGCCGGACACCCTTTATAAGTATTAGAACACCGCAGATACAGGGGGTATTGATTAATGCTAATATACACTGGTATATCTTTTCAACCAGGGGACTACGCATCTCTTGATGCAAATGTACCAATGGAATCAGATCTTGCTGTTACATTCGTTATACAGAGACTTGAGGGTGATCCCTACGAATTGTTTATCATTCCTATTAAACATGCTTGTCATCATTATACAATCCGTTTGATGAAGATGAAATTGTTCATCTCGCAATATTAATCATTGTAATGTGAAAATGGTAGTTCAATAAGGCAATGTATCTTACATCAGTATATTTATCTATTTAATTATATATAATGTGTGGGAAAACTAGATGAAGAATTTGCTTAAAAAATACTAACACATTGTTCTTCTCCAGAACAAATGGACGAAAGTAACATGCAAGATAGTTTGAACTAGGTAGCTCTCTACTCCGTCTTGATGAAAATCCTAGCTGGCAACCTGTGAGCTTAGCGCAGCCTCTTTGCCTTTATTTAGTTTTCGTTTATTTTTCTAACACTATTACTGAAAATGCTCTGAATAAACACCATTTTAGAGTGACATACCATAGATTGATTGGGTCAAATAAAAGGGCGGAGGTAATGACGTCATCACGTTTAGCCAATGAGAGGGCGCAGTGAGATATCAGATGTAGCAAGATATATAATTATTTGTATAATTTACTCGATATTGTTATAATTGCCAGAAGTAATAAAAAAAAAAAAAAAATCCCCTCTTTTAAGTATAATAACAAAGAGTTCCTTACCATTAAAAGCTGTCCTTCTCCTGAGGGAAAAAAATGTTCAACAGGACAGATGGAAGTGGACCTACCTGATTACATGTTTTTTTGGTAACATGGATAAAAGAAGATCCATTTCACCGAAGATTATTAAAGGGACATATTCCATAATCTTTGCATGGATTGTAATGCTATAATTTCATCACTTCAAGATTTATTTTTCCTTATTTTATCTCGAAGTACTCCCGCTACCAATCTGCAATATGCAATACATATTTCCTGCTATATGTGTGTGTGTATCAATCAGCTAAAAGTAATATATCTTATTAATATTATTTTAAAAGTAAAATATATAAAATACGTTTGTCATTACTAAAACGAGAGGTCGTACCCTCACGGCCAGTAATCATTTTAAAAGCTTACATTAACAGCACTGCCAGATGTCAGTATCGTGAAAGGTCTAAATTGGATACTGTTGATAAGTAGTGTACGCTATGTTTAATTCATCTTTAAGGGTTTTATAATATACATTTTTTTCATGCGTATTTTTAAGTGTGTGAGAAACACAAAGGGCAAACTACATGTATTGTAATGTACTCCAACAGACAAGTGTGATAACCCTCTGTATCCTTTGCACAGAAAAAAAAGACACAAGAAAAGCATAAGTTCTTTTACATGTCTTTGCGTTCAACCCTTGTATATCACAATACTCGCTTCTTCCTCTATGAATAATACACATGCAAACACGTATGTTACTTTAACATTACTGCAGAGCTTTTATCTACAATATCTAGAAAATTCATCGTGTGAGCAATTTAGTATCTCTTTGATTTCTGTTTTACATGACTTGTTATTAGAATGCAAAATGGTTTAAAGGATTAATTTAGTTTTAGAAAATAAAATGCTTGTGTTAAAAGTGGATCATGGGGGCCAGGTTCAGACATAAAAAAAATGCTTATCGATTTTAAACTTGTTTTATTTATACATTGATTTTGTTTATTGCTATATTATTATCCTGTTATATCTATAAGACGATCAAAGCAATTAACTTTGTGATTGTCCAATGGGTAACAAAGACATGAAACCGAGACATTATTACTGAACAATCAGTTCATTTGATATTTTGTAATAGATTTATATTCTCCATTTATTCTTTATATTGGTTTCCTTTATTTAGCTCTTGCAAAGTATTATCATGGTTGAGCTCATTATAACGAACTTATTATTTACCAGCATCGACTGTAAAAGGTAACATAGTGCGTATCATACACATAATAAGATTATGACAAAGAAAGTCAAAGAAAGTTTTTCAGATAGTACTTAAATTAGCCAAAGAAAATTATATGGCCTTTACAGAACTCCGGTCCAGACAAGGCAAAAGAGTTATCCGGCTCATCACTATCATTTCTGTCGTTTAGAGGGAAAAGAATCCGAAATACTGTGTTCTCTCTTGGACAGCTGAGGGTAAAGATTGGTAGCTATGATAGTGGTACAGAACTTCCAGCAGGTAGTGTTCCATGACTTCATAAACTGGGATGTTCCAGTGAAATGCAGAACAAAATGAAAATAATTGTCTTTACATGTAGCATTAATGCTCATTTTCAGAGACACATCGGACACATAAATTAGAGCGCTG